>NC_056741.1:530090807-530218307 GCF_019279795.1 Protopterus annectens
GAGTAACCCAAGGGTTTATTGTTATCTTGTGCAGAAGCACCAGAGTCCAAGTTTCACCTAGACCTAACCTAATTTGAAATGCAGTATACCTACAGTGTATTCATTTCTTCATCTGCAGGATGATTATTCTCTTGCAGAAAGTTGTCTTTCCTATATTGGTATGGAAGTAGGCACAAGGTTTATTAGTGCCCCCCCCAGCAACCTCTTTTAAAGTGAGACTGTGAAGTATGGCCACTGTTTTCCCATTTGCCAGCTTGAAGCAATCTGACACTTTACAGGTTATCATTAGAGGGCCCCGGAGTCCCTGTGTTGCTATTCTGCACCTGAACTTTGACGTTTTGGCCACTCACTAGTGAGGGTTCATGTACTAAGAGTATGCTGCAACACATAGGTTAATGCCACTGCTGGCTCTGTGCTGACTTCTCAGATGCTGCTGCTACCCCTAGCGTATGTTTCACTTTCACATAGTTTGAGCACTGGGACACGTCAGTTAACTCTCCAGCCTATGGGAGGGGAGCAAGGGTGCGTGTGCACATGCCAGCCAGAGGAAGTCCTCCTTTGTTAGGTGATTTCAGTGTAAACTTGTCAGTCCCACTGCTCTTTACTTGACTTTTTAGGAAATGTAAGACCTCTCTGGCTAATTAAGGGGAAAACAATGCCTAGCATCACTTCTGGAACCTATTCCTTGTTTGATCTTTTTGCTACTAATCAGTCTGATTAAGTCAAGCCCATTCATGACTACTCGCATAACAGACTTCTATGACTGCTATGCAGTCACATTCCAGTGACTCCACAAGAGATGTAAACCTCTTCCCATTTTGCACCTCATCAGCAAGCACCGTCTTGAAAAGGTACATCAACTGCATTCCACCGTTTAATCCTGTAATTGGTCTTTGTCAGAAATTGTGTGAACACTGTAGCTTCAATCCTGAACACTGTTCGTATCATTTTTCAGAACTGGCTTTTTTCATTTCTAAATTTCTGTAAATCTGCCTAGTTGCCTTAGATTATTGGTGAACTTTGCTCACTACTCAAATCAAGGAATGAAACCTGGTATGCCTGCAAGTGGACCCACTGCAATCATAAGTACGACAAAATTTACATTTTTAAAGAAATGTAGTTGTATAATTATGGATTTTAACATTTGCTGGCCTAAAAGAATTCTGGAAGGCACTCTTGTCTCCCACCAAGTATATTTCATTTCATATTGTAGCGTCCTCATTGACCTGCGGTTGTGGTGCCGCGGTAGCTTTTTCGCCTCACAGTAAGACTCTGTCCGTTTCGATTCGCAGCTAGAGCTTCTTCTGCGTGAAGACATGCGCAAATGGGCGTACCTTCATTGAAGGTTCTGCGTCAGGGCTGGTAACTCGGCACGTAAAAATAAACTACCAATCATTAGCGGACCGGAGTTCCGCTGTGGCGACCCCTAACCAGGAAAAGCCGAAAGACACAACAACATTGTAGCGTCCTCATTCTAAGAACACTCCTCCATTTCTTTTTAAAAGATTTCTAATTGAGAAATGATCGATGCCCTTCATAAGTTGGCAGAAACCAATGGCCTCCGTCCATGTTTTGTGTGGTGACAAAATCAGTCCACTCATTGCATACTTCCTTAAGCTCTCTTATTCTGCACAACTTTCCCAAGGTGTGGAAAGAGATGGTCTGCAACACCTATTCCTATGCACAGCAACCCAAAGAGTACTTCTAAGTACAGACCAGTTCTGCCATTATAGAAATTGCACTTCAGCAATTACAGCTACTTTAATTACTTGATATAATGATGCAGTGTTTTACAACCCAGTTAATTCCTAATGCTTGCTTAGTCTTCAAATGTTGCTCTTCACTACACTTAGCTAATCAACACAGAATTATGTAGAGTACCAGCTAATTTCTGTGCTGTGCATATCTGTATATAGGTGAAATACCTGCTATATGCTTGGGTTGTCCTATTATTATCTTGTTCTTAACCACAGGCTGTTGAGAAATTCTGAATTACTTATTCCTGTTGGTTCCTTGGTTGTGCTGATATTATGAACGTAAAGTACTAGATACTTGTATGGCTGTGCATATGTGATGCTTTGTATGAATATTTTATTGATATGAAGTTGTTCAATCTCCTGAAATTTTCATTTTCGAGTTTCAGAACCAAAGTCTTCAACTAAAGTTAAGTACCCCGTTGGGGAAACTTTCTTGCTCTAAACCAGTGTCCGTAAAAGTCAATAATTGTATTTATTCAGGAAAGCAAATACCTCAAAGATTTTCATTCGTACTGTTTTCCTTGCCTAGGCCCTGACCACGATGTACCTCTTGTCGGTTTTGTGCCAAAACCATGAACTATTAGTCGTTAGTACATTTTCGCTTCTAAATATTTTGGTACACTGTTCAGTTATCCAGATATGTCTTTGGTAAGCCACCCGACTGCCAACATTCTGAAAAAACGCAAAGATAGGTCCAAAGCTGCCGACAATGCTTCTCCTAAGCTAGTCACTCAGTGAGGTGCTTTTGCAGCCCCTGATACCCGCTACTTCAGATTCGCAGGCCTCTACTGAAACCCATTTGTATGCCGCAAGATGCTTCAACTGTGGAACCTGCAGATGTCTCTACCTTGGATGGGTCTGGAGCCGCTGTGCAGGCACCGGCTTCTTAGGGTGTATTCAGGCCTACCGACTTGCGTATTAAACAGACACCATCTTCTTCAAGGCCTAAATCTCGAATCATGCCTAGAAAACAGACTCCCAGACTGCATGGTCGGGCCTCTGTGCCTAAAAAAACAAATAAGAATGGCTTAAGACCTTATTACTTTAATTAGGGGAAGCCAACCTTCCCCCTCTGAGACCTAGGATTGAATTTGCTTATTATACGTCTGACCAGGATTCTGAATTTTCTCTTTCCTTTGATAACCAGGATTTACCCGTATCTACCTATGAGGATTCTGATGCTGAGGACTCTATTCGCTTTGCTTCTCCCCCAGAGGATTTCTCTTTTGGTGAAATTTTGCATACTCTCGGGGAGCATTTTCGTCGGGAAAGTCAGGATTTCTCTGATTCTAAAAAGAGGCTTAGAGATTACTTACTCCTGCCCCAGCACAGGCCTTGAGCCATACCTCCTGTACTAGACATTGTTGATGCCTTTTCGGAATCTCTCTTGGCCCCTGACTCTCCTGCTCCCAGAAAAGCTGATAGATTTTACAGGGTCCCTGACTCTCAAGTTCATTTTTAAAAATCCTACTGCGGATCCTGAGACCATTTCACAGGGACCCAAGGGCATTAAAGCTACTACTGCCAAAAATCCTTCCCCCTCTGATAGAGACTCCAGGACGCTGGATAGATGGGGTAAGAAGGTATACACTTCTGCAACCTTGGCCATTAGGACCTTAAGTTGCCAGTTTCATATATTACAGTATCAGCAGCATATTGTTGTATTGCTTAAACCGAAAGTGATGATTCCTGATTGTGCTGAAAGTAAGGATTTAATGCATTCTGCTGAACAGGTTGGAAAACATACTTTTCAATGTGGTTTTGATTCACTGGAGGCATCTTGCAGGGCTGCTGTCGCCGGGTCTGTACTTAGAAGGCATGCTTGGCTAAAGGAGCAATCTTTGCCAGATCATGTTAAAACTAAATTGCTGGATGCTCCTTTAAATTAGGACCGCCTGTTTGGCGACAAAGCAGAAGAAATTCTTAAAAAGATGGAGGAAAAAGCTAAATCTATGCAAACTGTTAGATTTTTTACTAGTGCAGCCTCCTAGATTTAGAAGGCATTGGCCCTCAAAAAATTGGAACATGTTCATCGTGTTTCACTGTTGCAGTCATTACAATTGGGTTATCCTGCTGGCAGGCTACCCACAGTCTGCCTGAATTCCAAAGTCCTGGTCCGGCGTCGGTTGCTGTCGCCTCTTCCCTGACGTCAGTGTGCCAGGGGTATAAAAGATGCAGCCGATGCCATTTTCTTTAGTCTTTCTCGCCGTGCAGTGCCCGAAGCAAAAGCAGTTCGCAGGTGCCGGTCGGCTGACTCCTGAGATTTTCAAATTCGAATTTCAGATCCGGTCTTCATTTAAGTACCCCGTTGGGGAAACTTTTTTCCTTGCTCCAGACCGATGTCGGAAAAAGGTAATTGTATTTCTTGTGGGAAGCAAATAAGGATTTTCATTATTACTGTATTCCTTGCCTAGGCCCTGACCATGACGTTGCTAGTTGTCTTTTGTGCTAGATTTAACCAACACAGTATTAAGCGTCTGTTCGATTTTGCATTTCATTACTTTGGCAGAAGATTTAATTATATAATGCCGTCGGAACAGCAGACTACTGGAGTTTATAAAAAGCGCAAAGAAAAGGACAGGCATCCGAGGTCCAAAACAGACTAGGCTTCTGCTAGGCCAGTCGCCAGTTCTCAGGCGCTTTCGCAGCCCCTGACGCCCGCTGCAGACTCCCACGCGGAGCCTACTAGGCCGCTGGAAACTCAAGGTATTGGACCCTTGGAAACTATTCCCTCAGATGGGTGCGGAGCCGCTGAGCAGGCATCGGCTTCTGAGGGTGTCTTTCAGACCTACACAGTTATATGTGAAAACGACTTCAGTTTCAAAGGCAAAGACTAAAGCACCTCTAAAGACAAAGAAACAAGTACAACGTTCCCCCTGGACAGGCCTCCATGCCTAAAAAAAAACGATGCTTAAAATGGCCGAAGACCTAATTACTTTGATCAGGGGTTCCCATCCCCCTCCTGATGAGAGGCCTAGGCAAGAGACAGAATATGCATCTTCAGATCAGGTTTCCATTTTCTCTGATTCCTCTTTTGAACAGAAATGCTCTCTTCCTCCCTATGAGGATTGTACTGCTGAAGAATCTATCCCTTCAGCCTCTCCTCCTGAGGATTATTCTTTTGGGGAGACCCTACATACTATGAGGGAGCACTTTCAGTGGGAGAGCCAAGATTACTCCGAATCTAAGAAAAGGCTCAGATTTCCTTTTATTAGGCCCCTTGCTATTCCTCTTGTTTTAGACATTGTAGATGTATTTTCAGAGTCTGTCTCCTGACTCTTTACCACCTGCTCCTGTTAAGCAAGACAGATACTACAGGGTTCCTGGTTCACACAAATTTCTTTATAAAAACCCTGCTGCTGACCCAGAAACTCTCTCTCAGGGTCCCAAGGGGGTCTAGGCTTCCACGGCAAAAAACCCTGTCCCCTCTGATAGGGATTCAAGAGCCCTGGACAGATGGGGGAAAAAGGTTTACACTTCTGCTACTTTGGCCGTAAGGACCTTAAATTGTCAGATTCATATCCTTAAATATCAGCAATACCTTATGTCACTGCTTAAACAGAAAATGTTGACAAATTCTGAATGTGCAGAAAACAAAGAAATGCAGAATTTATTGCATGCAGCTGAAGTGGGAAAGCATACTTTGCAATGTGGTTTTGATTCTCTGGAGGCCTCCTGCTGGGCCGCTGTTATGGGTTCTGTCATTGGTTGGTTAAAGGGACAGAATCTGCTTGATCATGTTAAAGCAAAATTATTAGATGCTCCATTACAGCATGATACCTTGTTTGGCGTTAAAGCAGAGGAGGTGTTGAAGAAAATGGAGGACAAAGCTAAATCTATAAAAACAGTCAAGGATTTCTTATAGGTACAGCCTCCCAGATTTGGCAGGAACTGGCCTAAGAGTTGGTCCTTTCCAGTGTCACAGGCCACAGAGGCAGATACGCCCCAGAGGCAGATCCCAGCCCCAAGGCTCATACAGGTCTAAACAATGGGGTGCTTCTACCTCCAAAAGTTAAGAAGATAAATCACAGCCATACAGTAAACAGTCTCAATGACTTCCTCCTGCCAGCACCAAGCACTTATCTTCTGGCAGCTCCTTTAGGGGGAAAACTAGCACTTTTTTCACAAAATTGGCACATGATCACCCAGGACAAATGGGTCTTGAATATAGTGTCACAAGGCTACAGGTTCCACTTTCACATCCTGCCAAGGACAAATGGTATGCCAGACCTGCCACGCAACCAATGGGCAGAGGCACGAAAACAAGTTTCATCCCTCATGGACATGAGGGCCATTCAGAGAGTACCACAACAAGAGCAGGGACTAGGATTTTGCTCAAGACTGTTCTTGGTGCCCAGAAAGGACAAAGCCTGGAGACCAATACTGGACCTGTCTATTCTAAACGCATTTCTGGATATTCCGAAATTCAAAATGTTGACTCTGCAGCAGCTTCTGCCCATGCTGGGCAAGAAGGCTTGGCTTGTGACTTTAGACCTAAAAGAGGCATACCTGCATGTCCTAATCAGACAATCATGCAGAAGATACCTCAGACTTATAGCTGGCTTAATGCACTACCAATCCTCTGCACTGCCCTTTGGCTTATCTACTGCGCCCAGGGTCTTCACAAAATGCCTGGCACCAGTAATTGCTTTTTGCAGACAGAGGAATACAAATTTATCCTTAATTGGACGACTGTCTTGTTCAAGCAGAAAACAAGGACATTCTACTACACCATCTGGCATTTTTAAAAAGATTGCTAACATGCCTAGGGTACACAGTAAACAAAAAGAAATCAAGCCTGCACCCAGGAATATTATCTCGAGAGGGTACTAGCTTTAAGTACAACTGCCCAGATGGCTTATCTCACGCCAGACAAACTGATAACTGGGTCTTTGTTGCCAACATTTTGAAATAAGTAATCTCCAAGAAAAATTCTGCAGGCTTTGGGATTCATGGCATCCTGCATTCTGCTAATTCCATATGCAAAACTGCATATGAGGAAACTACAATGGTATCTAAAAAGTGTTTGGACTCAGCATTGCCACAGCCTGGAAACAATTACCCTCATTTCCTGCCTGCAACAGGAGTTTTGATGGTGGGCAAAGGCCTGTCACTACAACCAGGGACAGCCATTCACTTTACCCACAGCCAGGCAGATTAACAGATGCATCAGATTATGCCTGGGGGGCCCATATGGCAGGAAGATGTATTCAGGGCACATGGACCATAAGCCAAATGCATCTACATATCGGTCAAAAAGATGCTAGCTGTTCAGAATGCCCTGACAACCTTCAAGGATCTACTTCATCCAGGACAACTATTGGTAAAGACGGGGCAATACTACAGTCATGTGGTACATAAACAAGCAGTGAGGCACACATTCCTACCCCCTCTGCAGACTAGCCATGACTTTGTGGGATACAACATTGACTTGCCAAGTACATCTGCAAGCACAATTCCTGCCAGGAAAGATAAATACTCTGGCAGACTAAGCAGAAACCTAATGGATCCTCAAGTGAAAATTGGATCCACAAGTCTTCAGCATGATCACAAGGAATTGGGGATACCCAGACATAAACCTGTTTGCCTCCCCTCAACTGCCAACTATAGAGTTTCTGCACAAGGACTTATCACAAGCAAGCATGGAAAGTAATTGTCCTGTCTTTCAGCTGGAAAAACCTAACCGTGTATGCCTTTGGTTGGGTGGGTGGTCTAATAGTTCAAGTGTTTGCCTTACAAACACAAGGTGCAGGGTTTGAGTCTCCCAAGGGATAATTGGCTAGGCTTAAAATGGCTCGCAAGGGCAGTTAGCTTAGTACTGATCTATGAACCTTTCCTCCACTGCCTCTCCTCCCCAAGGTACTCCTAAAGGTCAGACAAGAGAAGCCAAAAATGATATTGATTGCCCCAGATTGGCCCCGCCAGCACTGGTACCCAATCCTAAAGAACTTGTCTCAATGCCCAGCCTGGACATTACCTCAAATTCTTCACTTGACCCAACAAAACCATCAGATCCTGCACAGCCATCTCAGGACCTTGGGTCTGGCAGCATGGCGGATTATGTAGCCATATAAAACACACCTCTCTCTAAAGCGGTGATGGATGTTATTTTGGAGGCCAGGAGGCCTAACACCAGAAAATCCTATGCAGACAAATGGAAGAGATTCTGTGCTTGAAACCAGGCACCAGGAATTGACAAGATTGTTCCAAATATTCCTCAGATTTTGCAATATTTAACTGAGATGCTGGACAAAGGCCTATCCTTTTCATCAGTAAAGATTCATGCCTCTGCTATTTCAGCTCATTACACTACAAAGCCACATATTTTTTCTCATCCATTACTAAGACAGTACCTCAGAGGGACCAAAAACATGAGACCTCCAAAGAGAGCACCAATACCTGCATGGGGACCTCAATTATGTTTTGGAAAAACTCACTCTACCTCCTTTTGAGCCAGCCTCTACAGCTGATATAAAATATTTACCCTGGAAAACAGCTCTGCTCCTAGCAATAACCTCAGCAAGACTAGTCTGAGTTACAGGCCCTCATGGCTGTGGAACCTTTTATCATTTTCCATCCTGACAGGGTTTCTCTGAGGACAAACCCTACATTTATGCCTAAGGTAGTGTCCAGTGTGGCCCTTAATCAAACAATTCATTTGCCTACCTTCTAGCCAAACCCACAGAATAAGGGTGAGATACTTCTGCATTCTTTGGACATTCACAGGCAGCTACACTTCTACTTGCACAGAACCAAAGATTTCAGAAAGACTGAGCAACTTCTAGTGGCATATGCTGCAGGATCACAAGGAAAGGCTATCTCAAAGCAGACTACTTCAAAGTGGATAGGCCACTGCATTCGTTTCTGCTATTCACAGCATGGCAAATTGGTGCCCAAGGGCATTAGGCCCCATTCAACCAGCGCAACAGCCACTTCAGCAGCCTTCCTCAGAGGAGTACCAACCAAAGACATCTTGGAGGCTGCAACTTGGAGTTCAGTATACACTTTTACAAAGCACTGTCACTTGCCTCTTTACTCTAAATCCAGGGCAGGCTTTGCCACTGCAGCTCTGCAGGGCCTCATAGCCTCTCCTAATCATATTTAGCCCCAGCCTCCCAACCTTAGCTTTGGGATTCAACCCAATTGTAATGACTGCAACAGTGAAACACTATGAGCATTGTACAGTTGTGTACCTACCATAAATGTAGATGTTCGAGTGTATTCACTGTTGCAGTCCTGGTTACCCTCCCACCATCCCCCTTTCCTTTGCCTGGACTTCTGTACTTCTGTATTCTATACAACCTATGTGGTGTATTTGCTTGTAGATGAAGGAAATTTTTTTCTTTAGTGCATGCATGCTTATTGGCATAATTTAGCCTACCGTTTAGGGGGCACCTGACATCTGGGGCAAGAAAAACTGAAGAAAATGGCGTCTGCTGCATCTTTTATACCCCTGGCGCACTGACGGGGAAGAGGCGACAGCAACAGACGCCGGACCAGGACTTTGGAATTCAGGCCGACTGCCGGTAGCCTGCCAGCATGATAACCCAGTTGTAATGACTGCAACAGTGAATACACTCTAACATCTACATTTATGGTAGGTACACAACTGTACTTTTCCTGCCTCTTCCAGGCCTTCTCAGTTCAAACCCAGAACCAGCAGAACACCCAGGCTTCAGTCCCAGGGTACGCACAGGACTAAGCAGTGGGGGGGCTCCCACTTCCAAATCAGGGAGTAGTAAGTGTCCCCCTATGGTAAGCTGTCTCAATGACTTAACTTTAAAACTTCCAAGCACTTCTCAACTGACTGCTCCTTTCGGGGGAAGATTGCTCTTCATGCCAAGAACTGGGAACTCATTACCCAGGACAAATGGGTTTTTAAATAGTGTCCCAGAGATACAGATTTCACTTCCACATGTTACCAACACCAAGTGGGTGTCCAGATCTACCCCCAAATCAGTGGGCAGAGGCCCAAAAGCAAGTGCTTTAGCATGGGGGCTTTTCATTTGGTACCAGAAGAGGAAAAGGGAGAAGATTTCTACTTGAGACTTTTCCTGGTACCCAGAAAAGACAATGGCGTCCTTTCGTGGACCTGTCTACTCTAAACACCTTTTTGGTGATTCCAAAAATCAAGATGCTGACTCTTCACCAGTTGCTCCCTATACTAGGCAAAGACGCCTGGTTGGCAGCACTAGATTTAAAGGAAGCCTACCTGCACATCTCAGTCAGGGAATCTTGCAGAAGATACCTACGCTTTAAAGCAGGCTACGTGCACTTGTCAGTTCTGTGCACTGTCTTTGGCTTATCTACTGCGCCTAGGGTATTCACAAAGTGCGTAGCTCCAGTCATTGCATTTTGCAGGCAAAGAAATACTCAAATATACCCATACCTGGACGATTGTCTAATTCTGGCAGAAAGCCAGGACATACTTTTGAATCATCTGGGCTTAGTATAAAGGGTGCTAACTTGTCTGGGGTACAGCATAAATGAAAAGAAATCACATCTGGTTACCCTGTCAAATTGTATTCCTTGGAGCAAGCGTGAAAACTGCCCAGATGGCTTTCCTCATGGCAGAGAAACAAATTCATTTGCCAACCTGCTTCAAACAAGTGGCCAGAAAAACCCTGCTATCTGCAAGGCAAATATTACAAGCCTTGGGGTTCATGGCTTCCTGCATTCTTCTAATTCCATATGCAAGACTGCATATCAAGAAACTACAATGGTATCTAAAAAGCCTATGGTGTCAACATTCTCAGGACCTAGAAGCAATGATTCCTACCATACCTTGCCTATGCCTGGAGTTCTTTTGGTGGGCAGAGGCTTGCCACCAAAACAAGGGGCTACCATTCACACTACCCCCTGCTGTCCAAACCCTAACAGACGCATCCATCTATGCATGGGGGGCTCACCTGGCAGTGAAGTGCATTCAGGGCAAATGGAACCCAAGTCAAATGCACCTGCATATCAATCAAAGAACTGTTGGCTGTAGAGAATGCTCTGACAGCCTTCAAGGACCACATTCTTCCAGGACAATTAATGGTAAAGGACAACACCACATGTGGTACATAAACAAGCAGGGGGTACCCATTCTTACCCCTTCTGCAGACTAGCCATGGCATTGTGGACCACTTCCTTGAGCTACCAAGTGCATCTACAAGCTCAATTCCTGCCTGGAAAACTAAATACATTGGCAGACGGACTAAGCAGAAATCTGATGGACCCACACGAGTGGAAACTGGAACCAAGGATTTTCAACGTGTTGACAAGCCAATGGGGGAGCCCAGCTATAGACCCATCAGTTGGGCAAATGTTGCACAAGGACTCCCCACAAACGAGCATGGGAAGTTGCTGCTCTGTACCTCAGCTGTAAAAACCTATCAGTTTATGCCTTTTCCCCTATCTTTGCTCTCCAAAGTACTACTGAAGATCAAACCAGACAAACCAAGGACGATTTTGATCGCACCAGACTGTCTACGCCAACACTGGGTACCCCCTTTTGCGCAGTGCATCACTGTTGGCCCCATGGCACCTGCCTCAGACTCCTACCCTGTTGTCTCAGCAGGATAACCGGATTCTGCACCCTCTGCTTCAAACTCTGAACCTAGCAGCCTGGCTAATTTACTAATCTCTCCTTTACCATCCCTCAGTAAACCAGTGATGGATATCATTTTAGAGGCAAGGAGGCCTAGTACTAGAAAATTTTATGCTGAAAAATGGGAAAGATTCTGTGCCTGGAACCAGTCTCGAGGGACGAGCACAGCAGCACCCAATTTACCTCCGATTTTACAATACTTAACTGAGATGCTTCGCAAGGGCCTGTCTTTTTCCTCCAAAATTCATGCCGCAGCCATTTCAACCCATAACACTGAACCTCCCCTCTTCTCTCATCCACTGCTCAAGCAGTTCCTCAGAAGGTCCAAAAATTTAAGACCACCCAGGAGACCTCCCAGTCCAGCCTGGGACCTTAATTTGTATTGGAGAAACTCACTCTCCTTTTGAGCCAACTGCTACTGTAGATATAAAATTTCTTTCTTGGAAAACAGCTTTCCTTTTAGCAATCACTTCTGCTAGAAGGGTATCTGAATTACAGGCCCTTATGGCAGTGGAACTTTTCATCTTTCATGTGGACAGGGTGTCCCTCAGAAGCAATCCCTCCTTCATTCCCTAAGTGGTATTCAGTGTGGCTCTTAATCAGTCCATCCGTTTGCCAACCTTCTTTCCTAATCCACAGAACAAAGGGGAATGGATACTGCACTCCTTAGATGTGCAGACAACTTGGATTCTACTTGGACAGGACTAGACTTCAAATGAAATTTGAACAACCGCTGGTGGCATTTGCTGCAGGGACAGAGGGGAAGGTTATTTCAAAGCAAGCCATTTCTAAATGGATAGGCCATTGCATTCATTTCTTGTATAAGCACCATGGAAAACCTATCCCACAGGGGATCAGACCCCACTCAACCATGGCTGCATCCACCTCTACAGCCTTTCTCAGAGGCGGCCCTACCAGGGACATCTTAGAAGCTGCTACCCTGAGTTCTCTACATACTTTCACCAAGCATTACCATTTGCCGGTTTTCTGCAAGTCCAGAGCTGGCTTTGCCACTGCAGTCTTGCAAAGCCTTATAGCTGGACCTAATGCTTTCTAAATTCCTCCTCCCATCATTAGCTTTGGGAATCTACCCAAATGTGATGACTGCAGCAGTGAAACACAAAAAACATTGTACAGTTGTGTACACTTACCATAAATGTAGATGTTCGAGTGTATTCACTGTTGCAGTCCTGATTATCCTCCCTCCAGCCCCCTGACTTATTTTGGGTATACCCCTATTCTCCTTTACTATGCTTAAAAGCTTTTTGGTGTATTTGCCTTTTTGTTGGAGGTATAACCTTGTATTTTTATCTATTTAGTTGCTTCCCATTAGGGGGGCACCTGACATCTGGGGCAAGAAAAACTAATTATGTGGTGTCTGCTGCATGTTTTGTACCCCTGACAACCTGATGTCATGGAGGAAGACAGTGCAACCGATGCAGGACCCAAGACTTTGATAATCAGACCGACTGAGGGCTACTGCAAGCAGATAACCCAAATGTGATTACTGCAACAGTGAATACACTCCAACATCTACATTTATGGTAAGTGTACACAACTGTACTTTCTCTGCACTGCCCTTTGGCTTATCTACTGCGTCCAGGGTATTCGCAAAATGCCTAGCATCAGTCATTGCATTTTGCAGGCAAAGAAATATTGAAGTATACCCATACCTGGACGATTGTCTAATTTGCGCAGAAAGCCAGGACATACTTCTGAATCATCTGGCATTTGTACAAAAGGTGTTAACTTTTTCTGGGGTACACCATAAACTAAAATAAATCACGTCTGGTACCCTGTCAACAAATTATATTCCTGGGAGCAAGCTTTAACACAACTTCCCCAGATGGCTTTCCTCACGCCAGAGAAACAAATTTATTTGACAACTTACTTCAAACTAGTGGCCACAAAAACCCTGATGTCTGCAAGGCAAATACTACAAGCCTTGAGGTTCATGGCCTCGTGCATTCTGCTAATTCCATATGCAAGACTGCATATGAGGAAACTACAATGGTATCTAAAAAGCCTATGGTGTTAACATTCTCAGGATCTAGAAGCAATGATTCCTGTCATACCTTGCGTATGGTTAGAATTCCTTTGGTGTGGGCGCAGAGGCCTGCAAATGTTAGCTGTACAGAATGCACTTGATAGCCTTCAAATACCTTATCCTTTCAGGACAACTCTTGATGGACAGACACCACAGTTATGTGGTACATATACAGGCAGGGGGGAACTCATTCCTACCCACTCTGCAGGTTAGCCATGGCTCTGGAGCACAGCCTTGAGCAATCAAGTGAATCTGCAAGCTCAGTTCCTGACAGGCGGGCAAATTTCACTGGCAGACGAATTAAGCAGAAATCTTATGGACCCACAAGAGTGGCAACTGGAACCCAACTCATTCAAGTTTCTAATACACAGGTTGGGGGACACCAGAGGTGGACCTCTTTGCCCCCCTCCCAAAAAAAAAATCAATTGAGGAAATTGTCCATCAGAACTCCCCACAGCCAAGCATGGAAAGTGGATGCCCTATCGTTCACATGGGAAAACCTCACAATCTGTGCCTTTTGCCCCTCGGTCCCTCCTCTCAAAAGTACTACTCAAAATCAAACAGGACAGGCCAAGGACCATCCTTACTGCACCACACTGGCCATGCCAGCACTGGTACCCACTCCTACGCAGCCTGACAGCAGTGCTACCCTGGCACCTACATCAGACCCCCCCCCTCTCTGCTGTCCCAGCAGGAGGGACTGATTTTGCATCCTCAGCTGCAAACCCTGAACCTGGCAGCCTGGCTTATTCCCTGAATACATCACCAGCAGCCCTCAGCAAACAGGTGTTGGATGTCATACTTAAGGCCAGGAGGTCTAGTACCAGGAAATCCTGTTCAGAAAAGTGGAAAACATACTGTTCTTGGAGCTAGCCTCAAGGAAAGAACACAGCCGTGCCCTCCCTACTTCAAATCTTGGATTACCTAGCAGAGCTGCTCCATAAAGGCCTATCCTTCTCATCCATTAAGATTCATGCCTCTGCCATTTCAGCTCATTACAATACTGAGACACCCCTCTTCTCTCATCCTCTGATGAAATAGTTCCTGAAAGGAGATAATTTAAGACCCGCAAGGAGATCACCCACTCCTGCCCGAGACCTTAACTTTATAGCTCAGGTTCTACCTTGACAGGACTAAACCTTTCAGAAAATCTGACCAGCTGCTAGTCCGTTTTGCTACAGGGGCAGAGGACAAGGCCATTTCAAAGCAAACCATTTCCAAATGGATAGCACACTGCATCCATTTCTGCTACAAACACCATGGAAATCCTACCCCACAGGGGATCAGAACTCATTCCACTAGGTCACACTCAACCTCTACAGCATTTCTCAGGAGAGTCCCTACCAGGGACATCCTGGAAGCTGCAACCTGGAGTTCTGTACACACCTTCACCAAGCATTATCACTTGCCTATCTTTTCTAAATCCAGAGCTGAATTTGCCACAGCAGTCTTATAAGGCCTGCTAGCTAGCCCTAATACTTCTTGATTGCCTCCACCCTTCCTCAGCTTTGGTAATCGACCCAAGTGTGATGACTGCAACAGTGAAACATGAACATAGTACAGTTGTGTACACTTAACATAAATATAGATGTTTGAGTGTATTCACTGTTGCAGTCATCACGTTTGGGTAATCTGCTGGCAGGTTGCCCTCAGTCGGCCTGAATATTGTAGTTTGCTGTCTCCTCTTCCATGGCGTCAGGGGTATAAAACATGCAGCAGATGCCATTTTAATTGGTCTTTCTTGCCACGCGGTGCCGGAAGCAGAAGCAGTTCGCAAGTGCCGGTCGGCCAATTCCTGAAAATTTTGTTTCGGTTTCATAACCGAAGTCTTCAAACTAAATCTAAGTACCCCGTTGGGGAAACTTTTTCTTGCTCCTTACCGATGTAAGTAAATGTTAATGATTGCATTACTTGTGGGATGCAAATACCTCAAGGATTTTCATTTGTACTGTATTCCTTGCCTAGGCCCTGATCACAACGTACCTTGCTGTCAGTTTTGTGCTAAATTTAACCAACACACTATTAAGCTTCTGTATAATTTTGCTTCTAAATATTTTGGTTCAAGATTTAACTACCCTGAAATGTCTGTTAGCAATCAAAGTACCGGAGTTCACAAAAAACGCAAGGAAAATGACAGAGACCATCGAGGTCCAAAACAGACAACAAAGCTTCTCTTAAGCCAGTCGCCGGTACACAGTGAGGTGCTTTCGCAGCCCCTGATACCTGCTACTTTTGAGTCGCAGGCCTCTACTGAGACCCATTCGGAGTCCGGTATGCCGTGAAATTCGCAAAATATTGAACCTGCGGATGTCTCTCCTTTAAATGGGTCCGGAGATGCTGAGCAAGCACCGGCTTCTGAGGGTGTTTTCAGGCCTCAACATTTTTATCTTAAACAGACGCCATCAACAAAAACAAGGTCAGAAACAACTTCTGTCTAAAAAAAACGACGCATGAACCACGTGCTCGGGCCCCTATGCCTAAAAAACAAATCAAATTTCTTCTGATCAGGAGTGTTCTATTCCACCTTATGAGGATGCTGATGCAGAGGAATCCATCCCATCTGTATCTCCTCCTGAGGATTAATCTTTTGGAGAGACTTTGCATACTTTAAGGGAATATTTTCACTGGGAGAGTCGGGACTTCTCTGAATCAAAAAAAGAGGCTTAGGGATTTCTTTCCTCAGCATAGGCCTTTGGCAATACCTCCTGTATTAGACCTTGATGATGTGTTCTCTGAATCGAGCATGACTCCTATTTCCTGCCTCTGGCTCCTAGCAAGCCAGACAGATTATTATAGGGTTCCTGACTCCCACAAATTTCTTTTCAAAAATCCTGCTGCTGATCCTGAGGCTATTTCTCAGGGTCCCAAGGGTGTTAAGGCTTCTACAGCTAAAAATCCTACCCCTTCTGATAGAGATTCCAAGGCGCTGGATAGGTGGGGTAAGAAGATTTATACGTCTGCAACCTTGGCAATCAGGGCTTTAAACTGCCAGTTTCATATGCTTAAATATCAACAGCATGTTATGGGCTTACTGAAACAGAAAATTATGATTTCTGATTGTGTGGAAAATAGTTAAAGGATTTATTGCATTCAGCAGAACAGGTTGGAAAGCATACTTTGCAATGTGGTTTTGATTCTTTGGAGGCCTCTTACAGGGCTGCCGTAACTGGATCTGTGATAAGAAGGCATGCCTGGCTCAAGGAGCAAAATCTGCCTGATCATGTTAGCTAAATTGTCGGATGCCCCTTCGCAGCATGATAGTCTGTTTGATAATAAGGCAGAAGAGGTTTTAAAGAAAATGGAAGACAAAGATAAATCTTTGCAAACTGTAAAAGATTTCTTGCAAGTGCAGCCACCCAGGTTCAGTAGGCACTGGTCTACTAAGAATTGGTCCTTTCTGTGTCCAACAGAGCCACTCCGGGCAAACCCAGGTGCTCAAAAGGCTCCCGATATCAATCACAGGGATCTTGCAGGTCAAAGCAGTGGGGTGCCTCCACCTCCAAATCTGGAGGTAATAAAGCACAGCCATACAGTAAACCGTCTCAATGACTTTCTTCTACCATCTCCAAACACTTATCGTTTGGCAACCCCCTTGGGGGAAAACTAGCACTTCATGCTCAAAATTGACAGTTAATTACACAGGACAAGTAGGTAGTAAACATAGTATCCCAGGGTACAGATTTAATTTCCATACTTTGCCCACTGGTTCTGTGGCAGATCTGGCCATCTCTTTGAAATTGGCAGAGGCCCAGAAACAAGTCATGTCCCTCATGGATATGGGGGCTATTCAGCCGGTACCAGAAAAGGAAAAAGGACAGGATTTTATTCAAGACTTTTCCTGGCACCCAGAAAAGACGAATCATGGCCAATACTGGATATATCGATTCTGAACATGTTCCTGGGCATTCCAAAATTCAAAATGCTGACTTTACAACAGCTACTGCCTATACTAGGCAAGAATGCCTGGTTAGTAACTCTAGACTTGAGGCATACCTGCATATCCCAATAAGGGAATCTTGCAGAAAATACCTCCATTTCAAAGCAGGTTTTTTGCATTACCAATTCTCTGCACTGCCCTTTGGCTTATCTATTGCACCCAGGGTCTATACAAAGTGCCTAGCATCAGTAATTGCATTCTGCAGACAATGAAGCATACACTCATCCAGATAAGGATACATTTGAATCATCCAGGCAGAGGACAAGGACACTTCTTCAGCATCTGGTGTTTGTAAAAAGGCTAATTGCATGCCTAGGGTACACCATAAACGAAAAGAAATCACAACTGGTACCCTCTCAAATTACATTCCTGGGTGCAAGCTTGAATACAACTGCCCAGATGGTTTACCTCACACCAGACAAATGCTATTGACAACATACTTCAAACAAATGGCAACAAAAACCCAGTTATCTGCAAGACAAATTCTGCAGGCTGTGGGTTCATGGCATCCTACATTGTACTAATCCCATATGCGAGACTGCATACGAGGAAACTTCAATGGTACCTAAAAAGTTTTTGGAGTCAACATTGTCACAGCCTGGAAACAATGATTCCTCTGATTCCCTGCATACAACAGGAGTTTATTTGGTGGGCAGAGACATGTCACCTAAACAAGGGACTGTCACTCACTCTACCCCCTGCCACCGTAACTACAGACGCATCAGACTATGCTTGGGGGCCCCACCTGGCAGGGAGATGCATTCATGGCAAATGGAGCCCAAACCAAATGCATCTACATATCAACCAGAAAGAAATGCTAGCTGTTCAGAATGCTCGGACAGCCTTCAAGGACTTGCTTCATCCAGGACAACTACTGATAGATGGACAGCACCACAGTTATGTGGTGCATAAACAACCGGGGGGGGGGTAACCTTTTCTACCCCCTTTGCAGACCAGCGATGGCCTTGTAGAACACAGCCTTGACTTACCAAATATATCTTCAAGCTCAGTTCCTCTCAGGAAAGCAAAATACTCTGGCAGACGGCCTGAGCAGAAATCTTATGGGCCCGCACGAATGGAAACTGGATCCACAAATCTTCAGCATGTTAACACAGAAATGGGGACCCCCAGACATAGTTTTGTGGAGAGGCAAATAGATCTATCAGTTGGACAAATTCTGCACAAGAACTCGTCACAAAAAAGCATGGAAAGTGGATGCTCTACCTTTCAGCTGGAAAAAACTTTCAATCTATGCCTTTCCCCCTCTGCCTCTACTCTCCAAGGTCTTACTAAAAGTCAGACAGGAAAAACCAAAAATGATTTTAATTGCTCCGGACTGGCCTCGCCAACACTGGTACCCACTTCTAAGGAATATGTTGCACCTTCCACCGTGGTACTTTCCTAAAACACTTCATCTGTTGTCTCAGCAGAACTATCAAATTCTGCCCACTCTGCTCCAAACTGTGATTCTTGCAGCATGGCTAATCAACTAATTATTCAAACCACATCTCTCAGTAAACCTGTGATGGATGATTTTGGAAGCCAGAAGGCAAAGGGAATAGACACAGCAAAGTCCAGTATTCCTCTGATTTTACAATACTTAACTGATGTTTGACAAGGGCCTATCTTTTTCTTCAATAAAAGTCCATGTCTCTGCCATCTCGGCTCAGTACAATACAGAGCCTCACCTCTTTTCTCATCCACTGCTAACAGTGTCTGAGGGTCCAAAAATTTAAGGCCTCCCAGGATAGCTCCAACTCCTGCATGGGACCTCAATTTTATGCTGGGAAAACTCACCCTGCCTCCTTTTGAAACAGCAGCTACTGCGGATATAAAATTTCTTTCTTGGAAGACTGCTTTTCTTTTGGCAGTCACTTCATCTAGAAGGTTTTCAGAACTACAGGCTCTCATGGCAGTGGAGCCTTTCATTATTTTTTAACCTGGACAGGGTGGCCCTCATGACCAATCCTTTTTATGCCTAAGGTGATATCTAGTGTGGCTCTTAACATGACCGTTCACCTGCCAATTTTTTTCCCAAACCAGCAGAACAAAGGGGAGCGGATTCTGTATTCATTGGATGTACACAGACAACTAAGATTCTACATAAACGGGACAAAATCTCGAAGAAAGTCTGAGCAACTACTGGTAGCATTTGCTGCAGGATCAGAGGGGAAGACTATATCAATGCAGACTATTTCTAAATGGATAAGCCATTGCATTCGTTTCTGCTACTTGCACCATGGTAAACCTGTGCCCAAGGGGACCAGATCCCATTCCACCAGGGCTGCCTCTACTTCAACAGCTTTTCTCAGAGGGGTCCCAACCAAAGGCATTCCAGAAGCTGCTACTTGGAGCTCAGTTCATACGTTCACAAAGCATCATCATTTACCTCTCTTCTCTAAATCCAGGGTAGGCTTTGCCACTGCAGTCCTGCAGGGCCTTATAGCTACTCCTAATGGTGTTTAGTTCCATCCTCCCATCCATAGCTTTGGGATTCTACTCTAATGTAATGACTGCAACAGTGAAACACGAAGAACATAGTACAGTTGTGTACACTTACCATAAATGTAGATGTTCGAGTGTATTCACTGTTGCAGTCTGGGTTACCCACCCGCCATCCTCCATTCTATACCTCTTCTTTCCTTCACTATACTGAAAAGCCTTTGTGGTGTATTTGCTTTTAGTTGAAGGTAAATTTTATGTTTCTAAGGTGCATTTATATATTTATAGTTTAGATATATATATCTATATATATATCTATCTATATCTATATATATATATATATATATATATATATATCTGTATATCTATATATCTATCTATCTATATATATATATATATATATATATATATATATCTATATCTATCTCTCTCTATATATATATATATATATATATATATATATCTATATATATATCTATCTATATCTATCTCTGTCTATGTATATCTATCTACATATATCTATGTCTATATCTCTCTCTCTCTCTCTATCTCTATCTCTATCTCTCTCTATCTATATCTATCTATATCGAATATATATATATAATATATATATATATATATATATATATATATATTTTTTTTTTTTTTTGCTCTCAGTTTGGGGGGCACCTGACATCTGGGGCAAGAAAAACTGATTTAAAATGGCGTTTGCTGCATGTTTTATACCCCTGATGTCATGGAAGAGGAGACCGCAACCGACGCAGGACCCAAGACTTTGTTATTCAGGCCAACTGAGGGCAACCTGCCAGCAGATTACCCAAATGTAATGACCGCAACAGTGAATACAGTCTAACATCTACATTTATGGTAAGTGTACACAACCGTACTTTACCCTTCCCCCAGCCCCCCTGACTTTTCTATACTTTTACTTTTTTCCTATCTTTTTTTTTGGCAATATCTTATGGCAGTGGTATGTACTTTTTACTGGAGGTGATGTGCGTGTTTAACTGTTGCAGTCATTACACTTGGGTTATCCTGCTGGCAGGCTACCCGCAGTCGGCCAGAGTTCCAAAGTCTAGGTCCGGCGTTTGTTGCTGTCGCCTCTTCCCTGACGTCATTGCACCAGGGGTATAAAAGATGCAACCGACACCATTTTCTTCAGTCTTTCTTGCCGCGCGGTTCCCGAAGCAAAAGCAGTTCGCAAGTGCCGGTTGGCAGACTCCTGAGATTTTCGAAATAGAGTTTCAGAACCGAAGTTTTCAATAAAGCTAAGTATCCTGTTGGGGAAACTTTTCTTGCTCCAGCCAGATGTCAGTAAAAGTTAATAATTGTATTTCTTGTGTGAAGCAAATACCTCATAAGGACTTTAACTCTTACTGTATTCTTTGCCTAGGCCCTGACCACGACGTTACTTGTCGGTTTTGTGCTAGATTCAACAAACACACTATTAAGCGTCTGATTTTGCTTTGCATTACTTTGGCTGAAGTTTTAACTACATAATGCCGTCTGAACAACGCAACGACAAAAGGACAGGCATCTGAGGTCCAAAACTGACAAGCCTCTTCTAGGCCATTCGCCGATTCTCAGTGAGGTGCTTTCGCAGCCCCTGACACCCGCTACCTCAGAGCCACAGGCCGTATTCAATACCCACGTGGAGACACCTAGGCCTGTGGAAACTCAAGGTATTGGGCCTGCGGAAACTATTCCCTCAGATGGGTCCGGAGCTGCTGAGTAGGCATCGGCTTCTGAAGGTGTTTTCAGACCTTCACAGCTTACTATAAAGTCCACCGCAGCAGCCAAGGCAAAGTCAAAAACACCAGTAAAGACAAGGAAACAAGTACAGCATTCTCCTGAACAGTCAACCATGCCAAAGAAACAGATGCTTAAAATGGCCGAAGACCTAATTACTTTGATCAGGGGTTCCCATCCCCATCCTTATAAAAGGCCTAGGCAAGACACTGACTAATTCCTCTGACCAGGTTTCTATTTCCTCTGATTCTTCTTCAGATCAGGGATATTCTCTCCCTCCCTATGAGGACTCTGATGCAGAAGAATCTATACCTTCAGCCTCTCCGCCTGAAGATTATTTTTTTGGGGAAACCCTGCACACCTTGAGGGAGCATTTCCATTGGGAGAGCCAGGATTACTCAGAATCCACGAAAAGGCTCAGACTTTTTTACTGCCTCAGCACAGGCCTCTGGCTATTCCCCCTATGCTTGATATTTTCTCTGAATCCAGTCTGTCTCCTGATTCTTTACCCCCTGCACCAGTCAAGCCAGACAGGTACTACAGGGTCCCTGACTCTCATAAATTTCTTTATAAAACCCTGCTGCGGACCCAGAAACAATTTCTCAGGGTCCCAAAGGGCTAAGGCTTCCACTGCTAAAAACCCTGTCCCCTCTGATGGGGATTCCAGAGCTTTGGATAGATGGGGGAAAAAAGTTTGCACTTCTGCTACTTTAGCTGTAAGGGCTTTAAATTTCCCATTTCACATGCTTAAATATCAGCAGTACCTCATGTCTTTGCTGAAACAGAAAATGCTTACAAACTCAAAGTTCTGACAGTAAGGAAATGCAGGATTTATTGCATGCAGCTGAACAAGTGGGAAAGCATACTCTGCAATGTGGTTTTGATTCATTAGAGGCCTCTTGTAGAGCCGCAGTTACAGGCTCTGTCATTCGAAGGCATGCTTGGTTGAAAGAACAAAGTTTACCTGAACATGTTAAAGTAAAATTATTGGATGCTCCACTACAGCATGATACTTTGTTTGGTGTTAAGGCAGAAGAGGTGTTAAAGAAAATGGAGGATATAGCTAAATCAATGCAGACAGTAAAGGATTTCTTACAGGTTCAACTACCTAGGTTTAGTAGAAACTGGCCCTTTAAAAATTGGTCCTTTCCTTTGTCACAGGCCACAAAGCGGCAGGTACAGATGCCCAAGAGGCAGATCTCTGCCCCAAGGCTCCTACAGACCTAAACAATGGAGTACTTCAGCCCCCAAAGGAGAAGACATGTCACAACCTTATAGGAAACTGTCCCAATGACTTCCCTCTACTAATCCTGAGCACTTACCTTTTGGCAGCATCCCTAGGGGGAAAGCTAGCACTTTTCTCAGAAAATTGGCGCATGATCACCCAGGACAAATGGGTACTGAATATTGTTTCTCAGGGTTACAGGTTCCACTTTCACATCCTTCCAAAATCAAAAGGTATGCCGGACCTGCCACAAAACCAATGGGCAGAGGCACAAAAACAAATTGCTGCTCTCATGGACATGGGGAGCTATTTAGAGTACCACAACAAGGGCAAAGATCTTACTAAAGACATTTCCTAGTACCCAGAAAGGACAAAGCCTGGAGACCAATACTGGACTTGTCAATCCTAAATACTTTCCTGGATGTTCCAAAATTCAAAATGTTAACACTGCAGCAACTTCTACCCATGCTGGGCAAGATGGCTTGGCTAGTTACTTTGGACCTCAAGGAGGCATACCTGCATGTCCCAATCAGACAATCTTGCAGAAGATACCTCAGATTCATAGCCGTCTCAATGCATTATCAATTCTCTGCACTGCCCTTTGGCTTATCTACTGCGCCCAGGGTCTTCACAAAATGCCTGACACCAGTAATTGCTTTTTGCAGACAAAGAGGAATTCAAATATGTCCCTACTTGGACTGCCTTATTCGAGCAGAGAGCAAGGACATTCTTCTAAAGCATCTGGCGTTTGCAAAAAGATTACTAATTTGCCTAGGGTACATAGTAAACGAAAATAAATCAAAACTAGTGCCCTCTCAAGAGATAATATTCCTGGGTGCAAGCTTAAATACAACTACCCAGATGGCTTATCTCACACCAGACGAGCAAAGACAACTGACTCATTACTTTCAGATGATGGCAACAAATTCCCAGCTCCCTGCAAGAAAAATTCTGCAGGCCCTGGGCTTCATGGCATCCCGCATTCTACTAATTCCATATGCAAGACTGCATATGAGGAAACTACAACGGTATCTAAAAAGTGTTTGGACTCAACATTGCCACAGGCTGGAAACAATAAACTTTAATTCCCTGCCTACAACAGGAGTTTATATGGTGGTCCCAGGCCTTTCACCACAAGGGACAGTCTTTCACCTTACCCACAGCCAGGCAGACAACAACGGATGCATCGGATTATGCCTGGGGGGCACATATGGCAGGGAAATGTATTCAGGGCACGTGGCCCAAGGAACAAATGCATCTTCACATCAATCTTGTACAGAATGCCCTGGCAGCTTTCAAGGACCTACTACATCCAGGACAACTATTAATAAAGACTGACAATACCACAGTTATGTGGTACATAAGCAAGGGGGCACACATTCCTACCCCCTCTGCAGGCAAGCCATGACTTTGTGGAACACAGCACTGACCTATCAAGTACATCTGCAGGCACAATTCCTGCCAGGAACGAAAAATACACTGGCAGACAAACTAAGCAGAAAGCTCATGGATCCTCATGAATGGAAACTAAATCCACAAGTGTTCAGCATGATGACAAGGAAATGGGGACGCCCAGACATAGATCTTTTTGCCTCCCCCTCACAACATAGAAATTCTGCACAAGAACTTATCACTCACAAGCATGGAAAGTGGATGCTCTATCATTCAGCTGGAAAGCCCTGACAGTTTATGCCTTTCCTTCCACTGCCTCTTCTTCCCAAGGTGCTCCTAAAAGTCAGACGAGAGGCCAAATATGATCCTGATTGCCCCACACTGGCCACGCTAGCACTGGTACCCAATCCTAAAGAGCTTGTCTTGGGGCCCAGCCTGGCCTTTACGTCAAATTCCTCATCTTCTGACTCAACAAAACAATCAGATTCTGCACAGTCGACTCAGAACCTTAAATCTGGCAGCATGGCAGATAGTGTAGCCACTCAGACCGCATCTCTCTCTGAAGCGGTTATGGATGCCATTTTAGAAGCCAGGAGGCCCACCACTAGGAAATCTTATGCAGAAAAATGGAAGAGATTCTGTGCTTGGAACCAGGCACAAGGGCTCGAAACACTTGTTCCAAATATACCTCAGATTTTATAATACCTAACAGATGCTGGACAAAGGCCTATCCTTCTCATCTATTAAGATCCATGCCTCTGCCATTTCAGCTCATTGCAATACAGAACCTCCTATTTCTTCACATCCAGTACTAAGACAGTACCTCAGAGGGGCAAAAAACATAAGACCCCCCAAGGAGAGCACCAATACCTGCTTGGGATCTCAATTTTGTTTTAGAAAAGCTCACACTGTCTCCTTTTGAACCAGCCAGCACAGCTGATATAAAATACTTATGGAAAACTGCTCTGCTCCTAGCAATAACTTCAGCAAGAAGAGTCTCAAAGTTACAGGCATTAATGGCAGTGGAACCTTTCATAATTTTTCATCAGGACAGGGTCTCTTTTAGGACAAACCCAGCATTCATGCCAAAGATGGTATCCAATGTGGCTCTTAACCAAACCATTCATTTACCAACTTTCTATCCAAATCCCCAGAATAAAGGGGAGAGACTTCTGCACGCTTTGGACATGCACAGACAGCTACGATTCTACCAGGACAAAACAAAAGCTTTCAGGAAAAACTGAGCAACTGTTTGTAGCCTATGCTGCAGGATCACAAGGAAAGCCCATCTCAAAGCTGACATTTTCAAAATGGATAGGACACTGCATTCGCTTCTGTTATGCACAACATGGCAAATCAGTGCCTAAGGGCATTAGGCCACATTCAACCAGAGCAGCAACCACTTCAGCAGCCTTTCTCAGAGTAGTACCAAGCAAAGACATTTTAGAAGCTGCAACCTGTAGTTCAGTGCACACTTTCACCAAGCACTACCACTTACCTCTCTACTCTAAATCCAGAGCAGGCTTTGCCACTGCAGTTCTGCAAGGTCTGGTAACCTCTCCTAATCCTGTTTAGGCCCAACCGCCCAGCCTCAGCTTTGGGATTCAACCCAAGTGTAATGACTGCAACAGTGAAACACTATGAACATAGTACAGTTGTGTACGTACCATAAATGTAGATGTTAGTGTATTCACTGTTGCAGTCCAGGTTATCCACCCACCATCCCCCTTCTCATTGCTGAGACTTTTCTGTACTTCTCAACTCTCTACAAACTGTGTGGTGTATTTGCTTGTAGATGAAGAAAATGTTTATATTAGTACATGCATGCTTTTTGGCATATTTTTATTTTTTCAGCCTTCCTATCTGGGGGCACCTGACATCTGGGGCAAAAATGAAGAAAATGGCGTTGGTTGCATCTTTTATACCCCTGGCGCACTGACATCAGTGAAGAGGCGACAGCAACCGACGCCGGACCTAGACTTTGGAACTCTGGCTGACTGCGGGTAGCCTGCCAACAGGATAACCCAAGTGTAACGACTGCAACAGTGAATACACTCTAACATCTACATTTATGGTAGGTACACAACTGTACTTTCCACACCACACAATCTAATTGCTTCTTTTTGGGGGGGCTCTTGACATCTGGGGCAAGAAAACTGATGTAATGGTGTTGGCTGCATGTTTTATACCCCTGACGACCTGACTTCATGGAAGAGGCGACAGCATCTGACACAAATCCCAAGACTCTGGTATTCGGGCAAACTGAGGTCTACCTAAAGGCAGATAACCCAAGTGGTAATGACTGCAACAGCAAATACATAAATGTAGATGTTAGAGTGTAAGTGTACACAACTGTACTTTTTCACCACCCCGTGCCGCCCAGACCTTCACCACAGACGCATCAGATTATGCCTGGGGTGCACACCTAAACGGCAGGTGCATACAGGTCCAATGGAGCCCACATCAAATACATCTGCACAACAACCAAAAGGATGTTAGCTCTCCAGCACGCATTGACAGCTTTCAGACCCCTTCTCTCCCCAAGGGCTCTCCTGATCAAAACAGACAACACCACAGTCGTGGTATATCAACAAGCAGGGAGGGAGTCACTCCTACCCTCTATGCAGGCTCGCCATGACCAATTGGCCCACAGCCTTAGCCATGCAATTACTCCTGTTAGCACAATTCCTGCCAGGCAGACACCTTAAGCAGAAATCTTCTGGACCCACACAAGTGGAAGCTAATCCAAAGAACCTTCACCCTCATAACTCAGAAATTCGACACCCTGAAGGTAGACCTCTTTGCTTCCCACTCCAACCATCAGCTCAGCAAGTTCTGCACCAGGGAGCCTCACTGCATGGCCTGGAAAGTGGATGCTCTATATCTTTCCAGTGGGTCAATCTCTGTCTATGCATTTCCCCCACTACCTCTCATTACCAGGGTACTGCTCAAAGTAAAGGAGGAAAAACCAAGGACAATCATGATTGCCCCAGACTGGCCACGCCAGCACTGGTACCCACTGCTGTGCAGCCTGTCCCCTCTGCCACCATGGCACCTCCCTCAAATCCCAAAACTCCTGGCCCAGAGGGAAGGAGAATTCATGCATCCCCAATTGCAGACCCTGCATTTGGCAACCTGGCTTATTCCCTGACCACTGTATAAGCTGCCAATCTTAGTAAACAGGTTCTAGTTTTTGTACGCGAGGCCAGACGTCCTAGCGCTAGAAAGTCTTATGCTGACAAATGGAGAAGGTTTTACACCTGGATCCAGGCTAAATGACACACCCTCCCTGCCTCTCATCCTGGATTACCCAGCTGACTCGCTACACAGTGGTCTATCCTTTTCCTCTATTAAAATTCATGTCTCTGCTATCTCTTCTCATTTCAGCACTTAGCAACTTCTTTTCTCTTGCCCCCTCATCAGACAGTTCCTCAGAGGGGCTAGCAACTTGAGGCCACCCAGAACAGCACCTACCCCAGCTTGGGACCTAAACTTTGTGTTAGAGAAACTCACCCTGCCCCCTTTGAACCAGCAGCTTCAGCAGAATTAAAGCTTCTCTCATGGAAGGCAGCCTTGCTTCTTGCCATCTCTTCAGCAAGAAGAGTATCGGAGCTGCAAGCACTAATGGCTGTAGATGTAGGTATACAGAGTTAAAGGAAAAAAAGACCCTTATGGCTCGATTGGATGATTAAACAATATTCTTGGTAGCGGTCTGTATAGTTGGTATAGTAAGAGGGGGTGCAAAAAGTGAAACTGGAGAATAAAATAAAGGAGAGTTTGCTGGGGAATGCAGATAGCTGTGTTTTAAACTGCTTATAGAAAATAATTCTCTGCAGGAAACTAGAAAATAATTCTGTGCAGGAAACTGAGTGGATCATTGGCCTTTGTTAGCAAAAGAAGCAGCTTGCAGCAGTGCGTCAGTAAGGTTTAATTAAAAAGACATAAGCTTGGTTCAAAGAGGACTGGGTATGCAATGCGTGTAAAAATGATTTCATTAATGGCATCAGCTGTAGAAATGAGATGTTTGCTACAAAGGTTTTCTTCCAGTAGCTCATAAGTTAGCACTGCACATTCTTCATAGGTTTGTTGCTCTGCGTTCCCTAAATAAAAGGCTGTAGTTGAGAGGCAATAAGTGTGAGCAAACAGTGTAAGATGAGTTCCTCAGAATACCCTCTCAAGACCAGCTACGAGTTAAACTTTCTCATTTCATATAGAATGTAAATTGTAGATGCTGGTGAAAAGGAGAGTTGATCAGGATTGCCATAGTCATTCAGTAAAGATTAGCCCAGATCTGGTGTGTACTTGGCTAATGGCCCTGGAGCCTTTACAAACCTAGCCCATAGGATTAGCCTGACATCGTGCCACTAGCTTAGAACTGAGCAGGTGTGAAAAGACAAGAATATCGGCCATCCTGTTTTTTATGCTTTATTTCAAAAATACTTATTTCGGCTGACAGACACATTTTACAATTGACTGGGGTGAGTGGTACAGCTCCATTTGAGTTGGACTGCAGGAAGACAACACAATGAGAGATTTGCTACAGGCAGAGTGAGATAGCATAAAGTCCTGTATATCTAGCCCAGTAAGCTGAAAAACAGTTACTCGACCTCAGCAACTGTTTTCTCAGTTCTTTTCTCTAAGTGCCAGGAAAGCTAGTATTAAGGCACCGGAGGGCTACACTGAACAGGTGACTGTACACAGTGAGCTAGATTTGGTGTGATTGATTGCATAACCTGTATGTATATGTGGCAGCATTTTGAATGTTGGACTGTATTTGTACATATTGTTTATTGGCCTTAATTGCATAAAACACAAATCTGTGTCTTATGTGGACTTGGCTGCTGTCTGCCAGCTAAGTTACTGGTACAAACATGCAAGTTGATGCAGATGATTCTTTCAGGCAATAATATTTAGTGGGTACTAAAGCTCTACCCACAGGAAAATGTATAAAGGAGTGATGATCCAGGACATGGTACGTTGTGTAAATAAAATTAGTGCAGTGGAAATGCCACAGTCTGTATAAGGCAAAAACTTGAAATCAAGTAGCGACAGTATTTATTTTAGAAATAATCTACCCATTGCTATAGAAGAATTCCCATTCCCTTTGACTAACTCCCATAAAGACTGCATTTGTGACTGTTCAGAAAACGTCTTCCTAGAGAAGAATTTTTTGAAAATTTTGGCAAGTAACGAAAGATACCAATATGAACCACTGAGAATCTTTGTTCTTATTGACTGCTTAGAATCAAGTCATATGGCAAAAACCTCAAAAGGAAACTGCTTAATTAGGAAAACTGCACGATAAGTCCAATTATTTGGCAGCAAAGACTTTACTGAACTAAAAAAAAAAAGGGGGGTGAGGGGCTTGTTTGGTATCATCTTGCTGATGATGCCATTTTATGGCGAAAGCGCTTGGTCGGTTATTGTGAGTCAATAAATAACATTCTTTTTAAGTCTCTGCCTGGTCCCGGGTGGTATTTGGCAGTGGTTGCTGTTTCTTGTGTTTTTTTTTTATCTTTCTGATGGTTGTTGCTTAAAGTTACTGCAAGTGCCCAACTTTGTTTGACTTAAATTTTGTGAGGTAATGTGGACATTGCCATCCTGTGTAGTGAATTTTGGGATGATTGTGTACCTACCTAGTAGTTGTGTACTGTAGCAGTGCAGTGAAGCATCCTTTAGGAACCGTTTAGGCTTTTAAGATTTTCTGATGCCCACACTGGTATTAGGGTTCTTTTATACTCTATTGCCTGAGCAAGTGTGTCATTAAGGTGAAGGGTCATGAATTGCTTCCCAGTCTGTCCTTTGCGATGGGCATTGCATGTTGATACTGTCGTGTATGTATGTTAATGTTTGGGATTCCTTTAAAAAAAAAAAAAAAAAAAAGTTGGGTTTGCAGTACTGATTTCAGTAGTGAAAGACTGGACTTTTATGTGTAGATGTGGCATAAGATGCATTTCTAACATGAAGTAATGAACAAAAACAGGAAGAGACTGGTATTAAAAGCCTTATTTATTGTGTTGTCTTCCAGAATCTTTCCTCATGAGACAACTTGTTTGTAAGGCAGTCTCTGGAGACAGCAGCTTCAGAACATGATCAGAGCACATCAGTTTATTTCTTAATCAGAAAGAATGAATATGACATGTTAACCTAATTAAAGATTTCTCATAGCTACCAAGTGTTTGAAAAGATGCAGTCCCGAGTCTTTATTTTACTAATAGGTTCATAGGTTCATACTAAGCTATCTGCCCAAGGGCATTTATAAGCCTAGCCCATAGTTATGTGGCCTTTAGTTTGAATAAAAACTATGCCTATCATTTTTCTGTGCCTCTGTCAAGCAGTGACACTGAAGTAATCCCTGGGGTATATCTGCGATCTCCCATCCATTGGTCAAGATTCCTCTTGAACAAGGCCAGCGAGGTGCTCTGCCTCACATGTACTGGGATTTTGTTCCACAGCATAGGGAGTCTCTGGGTGATGAATCTGTCCCTCCAGCACGTTCTATTTATAACCATGTCAAGGTTTAAGTCTCCCGCCTTGTGGTTCTGAGGGATCTAGATTTTTGAGGTGAAGCATATTCATCAAATCTGGGTTTGACATGGCCTTATATGTCAGGCACAGGTCACCTCTGAGCAAGCGGTATGAGACTGAATAAAGCTGGAGTTCTTTCAGTCGGGCAGCATAAGACATATTTTGAGACCCTTTATCCTTTTGGTGAGGAACTTTTGGGGCCTTTCAAGCTGCAGCAGGTGTCTGGTCAGATATATTCGAACGGGCATTGTACTCAATCATAGGTCTAATGAGTGATGAATACAGGGGACGATGACCTCCCTTGATCTAGATGTGAATCCCTTCATGATCAGGTGGGCGATATAGAAGGTTTTCCTAACTACTTTAGCAACATGAGTGTCAAACGAAAGGCTACTGTCAACTTGGGTCCCCAGATCCCTGATGACTTTTCTGTGCTCAGTGGATTGCCACCTATATGGTAGTTAGGGGTAACCTCGTTTTTCCCAAAGGGTATGACTATGCATTTTTGGCGTTAACTTCAGGCCATGGCTCTGGCACCAGTTATCCGCTTCTGTGAGGCCCTTCTGGAGGATATCTGTGTCAGATGTGTTTTCACTATGGCCAGTTTGCAGTCATCTGCAAACTTTGTCAGCCATAACCCTCCTGTGTTTGCTTGTACTTCAGAAAAGTAGATGCCGAACAAGAGTGGACCCAGGACTGAGCCCTGTGGGACACCACTTGTGACAGGCTTTGAGTCTGACATGGCTCCAGCAACTCTGACCCTGTGGGTTCTGTCACTTAGCCAGTTTGCAACCCATCTTGTGATGTATGGGTTTACATTCAAGCTGATGAGTTTTTCGATGATACCTGAGTGGGGTATTGTGTCGAAGGCCTTTGCCAGGTCGAGGTAGGCTGTATGGACTGCCTTTCCCTCATCAATGGCCTTGGTGACTGTCTCGAAAAAGTCAACCAAGTTTAAGAGGCAGGATTTGCCTTTGGCAAAGCCAAACTGGGTTGGATCCAAAGTCTGCAAGTTCCCTACTCACAGGTTCCTACCACTGCTCGGGGTTGCCCTTCCCCAGAGTGGGTGCTGTTGGCCGACTTGCAGATCATCCAGTCACATCACAGGTGTTTTATTTGTTGAACTGGTATTAATACTGTAAGTAAGCTGCAGTTACCTAAAATTATTTGTAATAAGGTAGTATAAAAAATAATGAATATTGACAAAAAATAAAGGTGTGATGCTTTATGTAGCGACATAAAAAGTAATTGTACACAGTAGCTCCAAAGCACTTGCTTATTGACAAAATGAGAAGCCTCAAGTGAGTTGTAATGCTCTTTTGTATTACTCGGGGCTGGTGCTAGCATTTTGGGGGCCCCCAGCAAATTTCAGGTTGGAGGCCCTACCCAGGAGAATATAAAGTGTGACCATTGCTGTCACACCCCCTTCCCTATCAAGCTCATCCAGTTTAACAACTACTAGTGTCACTACATTCAGATAATTAATTGATGTGCCAAGGTACACACTAGTATTTAGTATCAATGTTGCATTATGACAAGCTCCTGTACCACAGCAAAGTGGCCACTCACAGGTGCACACACTGGCTGGCATTTAGTACCAATGTTACATTGACAAACCCCTGTACCACAGCAAGATAGTCACTCAAGAGGTGCAGACACTGACTGCATACTCTCAACTGTCCAGATTTTCACCAAATGTCTAGATATGACACTCTTGGTCTGTTCCTCAGTTTGTCTTTTCTGGATTTTTGTGGCATATTATTGATTTAATTCAGTAAATGACAGGCCTTTGAGTTTAACTTCATATCCTTCAAAACATGCATGGCAACACCATTTATTTTAGCAGTTTTTTCAGTTTATAAGATCAATATTTAAAATTTGTCCTGATCTTAGGGGCTGTGACACCATTATCTGTGGCTTTGTCCAGATTCTTTGTGCCATGAGATTAACAGCTATGACTGGCATTTAGTAGCAGTGTTGTTGCATTGCGGCAGGACTGTGTACCGCATCAAGGTAGCCAGTCCCACAGAGGTGCACACTGACTCCCACCCACAGCACAGACAAGAGAAAGACAGCAGTACAGCAAGGCTGAATAGAGGCACCCACACTGACCCCCCGCACACAGCACAGACTGAGAAAGACAGCAATACAGCAAGGCTGGACAGACACCCACACTGACCCCTGCAAACAGCACAGACAAGAGAGACAGACTCCTTGCACACAGGACAGACACAGACACGTGATAGCATTATAGCAACACTGAACAAAGACAAGACGGACAGCTACACAGACTCTTGCACACAGGGCACCCACACATGTTATTTTGGAGGCCAGAAGGCCTAGTACAAGGAAAGTATACGCAGATAAATGGAAGAGATTTTTATTTTGGAGTGCAGCAAAGGAATTTGATGTTGCTAAGCCTAATTTAAGTGTGGCTCTTCAATATCTTGCTGAGTTACTGGACAAAGGGTTGTCCTTCTCTTCTATTAAGATTCATGCTGCAGCAATTTCTGCTCACTATGACTGTGATCCACCATTGTTTTCTCATCCTTTGTTTAAGCAATTCCTTAGAGGGGCAAAGAATATAAGACCCCCACGTAGAGCTCCTACTCCTGCTTGGGATCTCAATTTTGTGTTGGAGAAACTCACTCTACAACCTTTTGAGCCTGCAGCTACTGCCAAGTTGAAATATTTATCATGGAAGACTGCTTTTTTGTTGGCCATTACCTCTGTAGAAGGGTTTCTGAATTACAGGCCCTTATGGCAGTTGAGCCTTTCTTAATTTTCCATAAGGATAGGGTATCTTTACGTACTAATCCCTCCTTTATGCCTAAGGTGGTTTCTAGTGTGGCTTTAAACCAAACTATTCATTTGCCTACTTTTTATGCAAACCCCCAAAATAAAGGGGAAAAGATTTTGCACACCTTGGATATACACAGGCAGTTGCGATATTATTTGAGCAGAACTAAAGGGTTCAGGCAGTCTCAGCAGTTGTTTGTTTCTTTTGCTTTAGGTTCTCAGGGCAAGCCTGTGTCAAAACAAACTATTTCTAAGTGGATTGGGTTTTGTATTGCTTTCTGTTATTCCCATCATGGTAAGGAAGTTCCAGCTGGGATTAGGCCTCATTCCACTAGAGCTACTGCCACTTCTACAGCTTTTTAAGGGGGGTGGCAACTAAAGATATTTTGGAGGCAGCTACTTGGAGTTCAGTGCATACTTTCTCTAAGCATTATCACCTTCCACTTTACTCTAAATCTAGGGCTGGGTTTGCCACTGCTATTTTACAGGGCATTTTGGCAGCACCTACTACTTTATAGTTTTGCCATCCTCCCTTACCTCTGCTTTGGGATTCTACCCAAGTGTAAGGACTGCAGCAATGTGAGATGAAGAACATAGTACAGTTTTGTACCTACCATAAATGTAGATGTTCGAAGATCCACATTGCTGCAGTCCAATTTACCCTCCCTCCTTCTCCTCTGTTTGAGGCGGTTGTGTGGTTTGGGTTGTAAATATTGTACATATTGTATATATATTGTTCATATGATTAGTGCAAGGGTGGTTGGGTTGTTTTTTGCTGTCTTTTGGTTTTTGACCTTTCTGTTTAGGGTCTTCTGACATCTGGGGCAAGAAAAGACTGAGGATATGACGTCGGTCATGCGCATTTGTACACTGACGTTCTGATGTCAGTCTTAAGCGCCTTGCCCGACGTCAGCCTAATACTTTGATATTCGGGCCGACCGAGGACAGCGGACTACCCAAGTGTAAGGACTGCAGCAATGTGGATCTTCGAACATCTACATTTATGGTAGGTACAAAACTGTACTTTTCTCCACTTTCGGCTAGGAGCCAGTCATTTTCAGTTCAGGGTTCTCCCGTTCGGCCTCACCACAGCCCCCAGGGTGTTCACCAAGGTCGAGCCAGTTGTAGCAGCCCACCTGAGATTTCAGGGAATTCAGGTCTTTCCGTACCTAGACGACTGGCTCCTCACCACCCCCACCAGGCATCTGCTCTGCTCCGCCAGGGATTATTCCTTATCCTTGGCCCGGCATTTAGGCATTACCATAAATTTTCAGAAGTAATCTCTTCATCCTGTGCAAGTTCTGGATTTCATAGGGGCCAGGATAGATGCGCTCCAGTCCAAAGCCTTTCTGACAGTGGACAGGTTGCGCAATTTGTCGCTACATGTAGTAGCGCTCCTACAGTCCCCAGCCCCACCTGCAGAATTGGTCCTGAGAACCCTAGGTTCCATGGCTGCAGCCATCAACCTTTCACCTCTGGCGCGATTACACAAGAGTCCTTCAATGGTCTCTTCAGGTTCAATGGTCTCTCCTCCTTCACACATTGGATTATCCGAGTCCCCTAAGCAAGGTTTGCAGGAACTCCTTTTTTTGGTGGCTCCATTCCCAACAGCTACGGGAAGGGAGACCATTTGTGATGCCTCAACCCCAAGCCACACTGACCACGGACGCTTCTCCCCTCGAGTGGGGGGGGGGCATTCCATGGGCAGAACCGTCCAAGGCATGTGGACCCCGTTAGACTGTTCTGCATATCATTGTCTTGGAGATGAGGGCGGTGCTTCTAGCATTGCAAGCCCTTCAAGACCTTCTTCCTCTGGGGACTATTGCAATTCAGACAGACAACATGGCAGTAGTCTGGTACATCAATAAACGGGGAGGAACCAGATCTTACCCTCTTTGTCAAGAGGCGATGAGAGTTTGGGCGATTTCCACCAACCGCTTTGATAGCAACGCACATTCCAGTTCGGTCCAACATTCTAGTGGACAAGCTGAGTCGCTCGATCCTCACACCTTACGAGTGGTCTCTAAACCCATCAGTAGCTAATCAAATCTTCCTCAGATGGGGTCAACCTCGCTGCAATCTTTTCGCTTCTCCCTCAAACGCAAAATGCAGCGAGTTTTTCACTCTGATTCCCCCAACAGGGGAGAGCCCCAGAGACTCTCTGGTTCATGCTTGGCCCCCCGGTCTTCTTTATGCTTATCCTCCTCTTCCACTAATGACAACATTTCTGCAGAAAGCTCATCGGTTGGGGAGCAAAATAATCCTCATAACCCCATTCTGGCCTCGCCAGATCTGGTTCCCTTACCTGCAGTCTCTCAGTGTAGCTCCTCCTTGGCTCTTAGATCCCATTCCAGATCTTATCCTCATCCTGCGGGATTACAACCTCCGAACCTGGATGACCTCAAGCTCATGGCTTGGTTGATCCAGTTCCACTGATAGCTAGGACTCCCGGTATCTCGTTTCTCTTAAAATCTATCCTGGTGGGCGGCACATAAACCTTCTACCAGGAAGATCTACAGAAGTAAATGGAAGTGTTTTTCCATCTGGGCCAAACATAGGGCTTTAGACCCCTTTACTGCTCCCATTCCAACGGTTCTTGAATTCCTGTCCCATATTTTATACCAAGGAGCCAGTGCTTCTACAGTAAAAGTCCAAATGGCAGCCATTTCCACATAAGGGATAACCTTGGTCCCTTAGCGTCTGCTAAGATATACAAAACGTTTTTGAAAGGCACCTTTCTGTTGATACCTCCGATCAAGAATGCGGTTCCCCTGTGGGACTTTACCTTGGTTCTTCAGGCACTGACAGGCCCACCCTTTGAACCTGCAGCTTCGGTAGAGTTAAAATTTCTATCTTGGAAAACTGCTTTCCTGATTGCAATTAAGTCAGCCAGTAGGGTATCTGAACTTCAAGCCCTTTGTATGAAACCCCCGTATCTGGTCTTCCATAAGGACAGAGTGACTCTCAGGACTTAACCCTTCATTCTTGCCTAAGGTGGCCTCCGAATCCAATATCGACCAAACCATTAACTTACCTGTTTTCTTCCCCAACTTTCAGAACAAAGGAGAATACAGGTTGCACTTATTGGATGTGCACAGACAATTGCGTTTTTACTTGCACAGGACAGAGGCTACTCTGAAATCGGATCAGCTCTTCGTGTCTTTCGCTAAGCCATCTTTGGGGAAGCCTATTACAAAAATTACCTTAGCGAGATGGATATCACACTGCATCATTCATGCTTATTTAGCTTCCAGTCGGCTTGAACCCTTAGGGGTTCATGCCCACTCTACCCGTTTTATGGCCACTTCTGCAGCATTCTGGTCAAAAGTTTCTCTAGATGACATCTGCTCAGTGGCCACTTGGTCCTGTTCTCATACCTTCATTTCTCATAAGCTGGATCTGATATCCAGAGGTAGGGGAGCATTTGGCTCCGCAGTGCTCCGGAATATCCTTCCTTGAGGACCGGACTTTGTCCTACAGGTTGCTGATCAAATGAAGTTAACTACTTCAGATTAAGAAGTTATGTACTCACCATAACGTTCCGTCTGAGTAGGTAATTTCATTTGTCAGCAACCGACCCCCCCTCCTTCCCCCTAGCCTGTTTCATGGTTTATCCATGACTGAAGGTTTTTCCCTTGTCATGCATCAGGTTAGTGTTCCTCTCTCGGGGGTCTTAGATGGTTGTTTTTTTTGTTGGGTGCATATCTGGCAAACTCTGAGGACTGGAGGGAGGTAGCATTTTATTATGGGTAAAGGGGAGGAGCTGAGAGCTCAGATCTTTTAGCTTGGAAAGCTGCCGGCTCTGATCAGAGGTCGGATCCAATACCCGCAGGTTGCTGACAAATGAAGTTACCTACTCAGATGGAACGTTATGATGAGTACATAACTTCTTAATTTAAATTATTGCCGGCACATGACACACACAAAGCCCTTGAATTCATCTGTTTTATCTGGGTCTGCACTCTAGCTAATTTCCCCTTCATGTTGCTGTCATTATCATATATTTGTCCTTGGCAGTCAATGTCAGGTTTGATGATTTTGTAGAGTCTGAAGAAGTGCTTTTGTAAGTCCTGCCCCAGTTGTATCATTCACAGGCACAAATCCCAGAAAGTGTTCCTCAACTGTGGCTGCAGTCCTTGACACATCCACATATCTTACTATTAGTCATTTGCTCTTGATTGCTGATGTCTAGCATGCAATCAAGAGTCATGGAAAAGTACCTAGCGTTCTTCACATTCCCTACAATGGTCCTTTAAAATAGCATTAGCTGGATAATTACACTATTCTTCCCAAGATAGGAATCCATTACTTTATTCCTAATACGACACAAATGTTCAGCCATGACAGAATCAAACTGCGACAAAAAGTTGCACTTGGTCTGAGAAACTGCCATTGCAATACGTGTACAGGGCATCACTTGTACCACGGAATGCCATGTTCTGTTCTGCCAAGTATGACTGTCATGGCTGTGTAAAGCTTTGGATATCTCTCCATGCTCTGTAACCGCTTGACCTGAGAAGATGGTTAGAATTTCCAAACAGTTTGCATGCAAAGCAAAACGGTGCATCTCTTTGAGACTGAATGTCAACCAAGTGTGTTTTTGCACTCCCCATTAGGCAGCACATAGAAATAGTTCTCAGATGTATATCTTTTCTGTTTATTTGACTGGAAACTGTGGCAGCACCGCTTGCACAGATCCATGCTGAATGGCGGCTACCCTAAACTCATCCGTTATCAAGTCTGCCCAAGTTCCTAGATTCTCAGTAGATATACCGGGCACTGTCTGCAAGTCATAGGCCACATCTGTCACTAGAGGTGTTGCCTGGATCACCAGAGTTTGATACAAAAGGAGCCCATACTTCCATAAAGTTGAATCTGCATTTGTTGGCATACTTTTGCCCATGGTAATGGCTGTAGGTTCACAGGAGATGGCCTGTGGTGTAGCAGCAACAGAGTGGTCACTTTCAATCGCAAGGATGCTGCCCTCACTGTGTGGGTAGGTAGGCTGTAATGCAGAACCATTGTGTTATGAAGGGAGACTTTGTCCTGAATCTCCCCTCTGACGACCCACAGAAAGTTTTCAAAATGGAACCCTGTCTCTTTGCATCCGCATTCCTCTGCTGCTGAAGCTTTTTTTGCTGCTTCTGACAAATTATTGTACACTTCATATCTTACTGGGAATGGAAGTAAAGCAAAATTACTGCACATGACATTGGGTCCTTTTGTCATGCTGTCAGGAAAAAGCAGTGCACTTCAGGTACATGTTATGCAACTTTCTTTGAGCTACCCGGACTGCATAATGACAAACGTCAGCATTCTGAGCACATTCTAAGGATGGTATTTTCCAGTTTACACAACTCCCATGACAATAGTGGAATGTCCCCATCACATTTACTTAAATGGGCTTGCTGTAGCAAACCCTCAACTTTGACTGGGCCATTGCCACATGAAAAACAAACTTTAAGCTAGCCAACCAGTATAAACCAATATCGTAACTGTAGTTGCAATCTCCAACCCTAAACCTTTCCCTTAACACATTGACACTTGCCTCCTTTGCTTATGATACAATCCGTCACTATTGTGCTTTACTCTGCAAGCATCCTCTATTGTATTGCACTACCGCTTCTACAGAAAGTCATAATAAAAGGAAATGACCCCAAACATATGGTCTATAACTAGGTAGTAATGCATCTTGATAAGACCACTGCAAAATGTGTTCCAGTTGAGCAAAAAAAAATGCCACACCAAGAGCTACACAATTCATGATGCAATGCACACCCAATAAGTGATCGTTGATTCCATCTTACACTGTAGGCAGAACTGAAGAGGAACAAGGACCAGTAGGCAAAAAAAAAAAAAAAAAACTACAGTGCAGCCATATAAACTAGGTTCCAAGGTCACGTTAGTATGACTGAAGGGCACAAAAGAATGCGCAACCTAATGCTGAACGCAGTTCATAAACACAAGCTGTACAGTACGCAGTATTGTACTGTAGGCTGAAGAACTGATAAGTAATAGTAAACCAGTAGGCAAAAACTGTAACGTTGGCTATAGGCACAATTGAAGTGCATTACAAAATGACTTGCAATGACATCACTCACTATTGCATCGCAGGCAGAAAGACTGAAGAATGACTGACCAGTAGGCGAATAAATTGAGAGAGGCCCAAGTTACATTCTGTTAAATACCCAACACTGGAAGTGAACTTCAGATTCAGTTCTTTGGAAAAGACTAAAGTCTGATAAAACAGATGACTGGGGAGTCACAAGTTTAAACACACCAAAACTGTGAGGCAAGCAAAAGGTTATGGAGCAAAAACATTTCCAAAAACTATTCTTACATTTGCTGCACTGGGGTGCCTTCTGTGCAGACTTTGCATGTCCTCCCTGTGGTCGCGTGGGTTTCCTCCGGATGCTCTGGTTTCCTCCCACATCCCAAAGACATGCTGTAGGTGGATCGGACGTCTAAATTGGTCCTAAGGCGTGAGTGCGTGTGCCTTCTGTGGAAGGTTGGGTGCCAAGCTGGCAACTCGACACTGTAAAACTCTGCTGCCAATCATAAGCAGACAGGTGATCTACTGTGGCAACCCCTAACCGGGAAAAGCCAGAAGAAGAAGATTCCTACATTTACTGCAAGCCAGCAAAATTCAGGAATGCAGTGTGAATGAATGACTGGCACTGCATTACATGTACAACATTTTCATACACGTGCCCACTACCTCTCAATCTCTTGGCACACATGAACCTAAGTCATTGGTTGAACAAAGGAGTAAAATCATGGATTTGCAAGAAAACTTTGTGAGGAATGTAGAAGTGCCAAACATCAGGAGCCATTCCCACAACCCCCACTTAGCAAAAGGACCTGTGGACAAAAGCATAAAGCCAGGGAATGTGCCATGCATTAAGTGTCGACATTTTGCTATGCAATCATTTTGTGAGTGAGAAAAGACTAAAAACATCTGGACATTGTGCACAGTCTTGTAGGCCCCATCAACCTCCTAACCTCTCAGCATAATTTAAACAGCCAAAAAATAACTGCAGAACAAGGCGGAACATCAGGGATAGTTTAAAACATTACTAAACTTAGCAGAACAGTGTTTTCATTAGCGTACATAAAGATATCGGTACGTTCTGAAGACCCTCCCCCCTCCCAAGTCTCTGCACAATAATTCTGGATGAAGTGAAAACAAAAAAGGAGTAGCATTAACAATGTACTTGTATAGTACGTGACCCCACATTAAATTCCAGGCAAACATTGGAACACTGCAACATTCTCACATGCCCTAACCATACTTCCAACCTTTCAGTGCAGTAGCTATGGTCAACAAAAAAAATTAGTCCTTGCATCAGTGCGTTGAACATTGTGGTTACACAATAGTAAAAGAAGAAAACAGTCAGAGGAAAAAATGCAGCGTAGTCATAAAATCCAAGCAAATTTATTGTAATCCACTCCATCAAGCACTTTTGTCCCTCTACACTTAATACTGTGACTTCATCAGAACAAACATAATGTGAATACAACTTCCTTATAAACCCTACCCATTTAACTAACATCGTCAACTTTTAAAGGCATATGCTACTATAAAAACTTAAAATAAGATTGGCATGTTACTTTTAACATGGGTATATAAAAACTGCACTGCATTTTTGAACTCGTGTAAGGTCTCAAACTGAGTTTTTTCTTTACGGTTACACAGTAATAGTGTAACAGGGTTTGCATTAGTATACATCTAAACATGTATACTGTCTGCAACATTCCCACAGCCGCTAACCACCCTCCCAACATTAGGCTTTTTAAACCTTTTACTTATGAATTAAAAATGTTAGAACACTTTGCAATAAAATGCAGTGTGTGAACCCACAGTTTTGATGAGGAACAGACTAAAAATACCAGGCAAACATAATTGTCCATTAGCATGCATTACTGCATCAGTACATTCTGTAGAATGCTCACAGCCCCTAACCCCCAATGTCTCAGCACGATTCCAGATGAAGTGGTAAAAAAACAAGACGAAACTAACCGTAACAACATGCTTATACATTGCATGACTTGAGTCTAACAAAAAATGCAAGGCAAACACTTGAGCACTGTGCAAACAGTAAAACAGCCCCTAACCGCACTGCCAACCTCTCAACACAAATAAGGACAAAGCAAAAAAATTGTCTCAGACCAAAGTTGTAGCATCAGGGATAGACATCAATGGTACACGCAGTACGAGCCTAACTGGGTTTGCAGTAATCTACATGCAAACATCTGTACATTCTGCCACATTCTCACAGCCACTAAGCCACCCACTAACCTCCTAGCCCAATTCTGGACAAAGGAAAAAGTTATACAACAAAGTTGTAGCATTGTGTATAATTGTAAGCATTGCTGGTATACACAGACATTGGCTTAAGAGGGTTTGTATCTGTACCATCTACAGCATTCCCACAGCCCTATTCCCCCTACCAATTTTTCAGCACAATTAGACAAAACAAATAAGTTAATGAAAATTCTTGTGTACAACTGACTCCACCCCCTAATCTGTTTAGCCAAGAACTCTGCACAAGTTATCTCCCTAGATTACCCCCCCCCCCCCCCCCAACCCCATGACTACATCTGGACATTAGACAAACCTCAATCTATTGGCAGAACAGTTATGGACACATGTAAAACAGTGGTACAGCCTCAGCCCTCACCCCCACCCCAACCCTCTTAGCACAATAAAACTGGACAAAAGTAAAATACTTACACAACCTCAGCCCACCCCCACCCCCATCCTCTTGGCACAGGATTTCTGGACAAAAGTAAAATAGTCTATTAACAAATTAGGAACAAAGTACCAAATAAATCGAGACAAACTTATTACACTAACTTGCAGTGAAACAAGAAATCCACAAATTCTGGGCAATAACATCCTTCACCCCAGCAAAACCTCAACCCCCCCCCCTCCTAATACACCCAAAAGCACAGGTACCATTGCAGAACACTAACAAATATATTTCACTGAAAATAAAATTCTGTCTAACCAAAAACAGCAAAACCATCCAACATCGACATGTCACCCAGTAGTAATAGCTTAACATTCTTCCAGCCCATTTCAACAAAGATAGTTGAAAAACTCTTAAACAAGTCAAACCTACTGTAAATGCAGCTGATAATCTTCCAGCAGAATTTTAAAAAATAGCAGTCAACGCCAGTTCTTACCCTATCTGAATAATCCATTTCTTAGCAATATGTTCCAACCATCTGGAAAATCACATTATACCCTTGCACAAAGGTGGAAACTTGACAGAAGATAAATTATAGGCCCAGAGCAGTTTTCTCCCCACTATCTAAACTCCTACACTGATGCATTAATTCTCAACTTCTGCAGTATCTTGCAACCAATAATTTACTTGCCAAATCCCAAAACTGCTTCAGGCCTCGTGCTACATCTACCCTCCTCAGTTGTACCAACACCATCGCTTTAGAAATATAGGTAAAATAGGATAATCTCTCTCTAGATTTGTCAAAGGCCTTTGACACGGTCTCACAACAAACTACTAACTACTCTCACCAACCTTAATCTCAGCCCCCCAGCCCTCAAATGGTTCCAAAACTACCTAACCAGTCATAAAACGGGCAATAAAATGGCTCCAAGATCTACCCCCAGACACATTGGGAGTCTCACAAGGCTCTATCCTTGGTCCACTTCATTTTAGTGGATTTACTACCAACCTCGGTACCGCTTCCTCCCTTGCATCCACAATCCAATATGCTGACGACGCTACACTTGTGCCGCATCTACCATGCAACAGGTCTTCTCAATCCATGCTGAAATAAGCCAGTCTTCACCACTTACCCCATACACCTAACGCTTTTCACTTAAACATCACCTCACAAGACTGCCCACCTATCCCTGGTCTAGCCATCTCCAGTATCCTATTCTGTCGCATCATCACCCCTATCCCATACTCTTTACCTTTTTCCATATACAGCATAGGTACTGCCTATAAAAATAATAAGCCTACCTCTACCTGTTGGCCCCAGTAGCCAACTCGCATGCACTCCTAACCAAGTGACAGTAAAATTAAATGTATATTACAGCTCACATTCCCTTATATTGTCCCTCACATATTTCTACCACTTGTGCATTAAGAAACTTTTCTCCCTGGACCTCCACTGAAAATGGGTTCTGTCCCAGTCAGACTATCCAGTAAACAAATGGAAAATAAAGTAAAACTGTTACAACCACAGCTCCTCATCCCCATGTCTGCTTAGCACAGCATGTCGCTACACATAAGTAAAATAAAACCCGTACAACCACAGCCCCTCGCCCAGTCATCTTACCATAGAACACTATACCGAAGTTAAATAAAACTGGTACAACCACAGCCCTCGCCCCCTCCCAAACCTCTTAGCACAAGAACACCACACAAGTGAAATAAAACTGGTAAAACCACAGCCCCTCACCCCCCATCCTCTTACCACAAGAGGTCTACGCAAAAGTAAAATAAAACTGGTACAACCATAGCCCCCCCCCCCAATCATCTTAGCATGAGAAATATACACAAAGTAATGCAATCACCTGCCTAGGTTACCCCCAAAAAAAAAAGTTAAAACTAAACCCAAAAACTTAACTTTTATGCTTTTTACAGAAAGGTCCTTCCAATCCTCTGCTCCCTCTTCATGAATGAAGACTCAGCTGCTCTGCTGGCTTTCCCCTCCAGACCACTGCAGTCCTTGTTAAATTGCCCTTAAAAGGACAGTTTTCCAGACCTTTTGAGAAATTGCCCTTAGGACAGTTGAAAAAGTGTGTTCTCCAATGACCACGACTGCTCCAAAGGCTTGAATCCAGCATTGATCTGTTCTCCAAGGTAGTCCATCCTCATGCTGGTCCAAACTCTGCTCAATTTGCCACGATCCACTAAAAAGAAATCTCCTCTGTTTAAAAGCAAAAGAAGTGATCCTTACTAGCCACAGATGCCTTTTTAAAGGTGTTTATACAGGAAGTGCTTTGCAGGGACCAATCGGGTCCTTGCCTCATCACTTCCTTTTTAAAAAAAAAAAAAAAAAAAAAAACTTAGTTCCATGGCTGCTGCAGCTTATATCCCTTGCTTCAGTGAAGCGGACCTGATTGAGTGCAGCTTGTGGACGGGGAAAAAAAAAAAAAAAACTGAAAAGTAATTTAGAATTGCACAGGCAACATCAAAGAACTGTGCGAATGCCTGTGAGGGAGTAATGGTCAGAGCAACCCATGGCTGCTGGATGGGGGCCCTTATTTGCGAAGAGGTAATCAAGAGTTCCCAGCCATGAGTTTCGTGGGTGCCTAACGCCAGCTGTGGTATTACTACATGGATATACAATTTCATTCCTTTTAGTTTGTGAATCATTGCAGTACTTCCTTGCTATCTGTGCTTTCAATAAAGTGTTACATTTTTTTCCTTTCTAGAAAATGCAGCTGTGTGATAGAAAATTTATTTTTTGAGGAGTTGAGTCATGGTATACAACCCATTTGCCAGAACCTGCCATAGAGCTAGATTTTTGTCTTCACCACTTTTTTCATGGTTGTCTTCCTGTGGAGCCTGAGCTGTCATGTTCTAGCTTGTACGCATCTTTCCCCATGTGTACATGCATGTAAAAAGAAACTATGGTAGACTTGCACTTCACATTACTGGATGAGATTTGTATTAAGCTTTAACATTTTCTGCATTCTGCTTTGGGTCTAATCCTTCCACTTAGATTGAGTTTAACCTACAGCAGGAAATCCCCATACCCTCCCATCTGAGGAGTTGAGGGGCAAGCCTTTGGATGTTTGTTTCTACCAACCACAGTCAGCCCTTCAGCACCAAGGGCCCTTTTCAAATTAGGATGATCAGTGGAGCAGACGGATGCATTAAGTTTATGTGGACTTGATTTGCATTTGTTATATAGCATTACAGAAGCCAAACTCAAATTCAAAACCCCATGACTTTTTTAGTAAACATAATTTTTCATCTTAATTTTTATTTAGTTTCTAACTGTCCTGTATACTTAACTGTTAGTTGTCCTACAGAAGGATGATTATGTTCGTGTTTCACTGTTGCAGTCATTACATTTGTGTTATCTGCCTGCAGGTAGCCCTCAGCCGGCCTGATCAAAAGTCTTAAGTCCTGCGTCGGATGCTGTCTCCGCTTCCATGACGTCAGGTAGTCAGGGGTATAAAGCATGCAGCCGATGCCATTACATCAGTCTTTCTTGCCGCGCGGTGCCCGAAGCAGAAGCAGTTTACAAGTGCCAGTCGGCCAACTCCTGAAGTTTTCAAGTTTCAGAACCGAAGTCTTCAAAAAAGCTAAGTACCCTGTTGGGGATCCTTTTTCTTGCTCTAAACTGATGTCAGTAAAAGTTAACAATTGTATTACCTGTGGAAAGCAAATATTTCATAAAGATTTTCATTCATACTGCATTCCTTGCCTAGTTCCAGACCACTACGTCCCTCGCTGTTGGTTTTGTTCCTTATTTAATCCTCAAACTATTCGTTGGTCCATTTTTGCAGCAAACTATTTTGGTACTTAATTATCCAGAAATGGCTTTGGTAAGCCACCCGACTACAGAAATTCCGAAAACATGTAAAGATGAAAGACAGAGACAGACCGCATAGGTCCTAAGCTGCCGACGACGCTTCCTTTAAGCTAGTCGCCAGTTCGCCGGTACTCCAGTGAGGTGCTTCTGCAGCCCCTGATACCCACTACTTCAGATTCGCAGGCCTCTACTGAGACCCATTCGGAGTCTGATATGCCGCGAGATGCTGCTTCGACTATGGAACCTGCGTATGTCTTTCCTTTGGATGGTTCCAGAGCCGCTGTGCAGGCACCGGCTTCTGAGGGTGTATTCAGGCCTACGGACTTGCATTTCAAATGGACGCCATCTTCTTCAAGGCCTAAAACCCGACCCACTCCTAGAAAGCAGACGTCAAAACCACACATGGTCGGGCCCATATGCCTTAAAAACAAGAATGGCTGAAGACCTTATTACTCAAATTAGGGGAAGCCAGCCTTCTCCCTCTGAGACCTAGAACTGATTTTCCTTCTGATTCTTCTGATCAGGATTCTGAAATTTGTTTTTTCTGATGACCAGGATTTGCCCTCATCTACCTATGGGGATTCTGATGCAGAGGACTCCATACCTTTGCTTCCCCTCCAGAAGATTTTTCTTTTGGTGAAACCTTGCACACACTTTGGGAGCATTTCTGCTGGGGAAGCCAGTATTACTCTGACTCCAAAAAGTGGCTTAAGGAGTTTTTACGCCTACTTCAACACAGGCCTTTAGCTTATCCCTGCTGTACTGGACATTGTAGATGATGCCTTCTTGGAATCTAGCCTGGCCCCAGACACTTTACCTCTGGCTCCCAGAAAACCTAACCGGTATTGCAGAGTACCTGACTCAAGTTCCTCTTTTTGAATACTTCTGCAGATCCAGAGACCATTTCACAGGGACCCAAAGGCATTAAGGCTACTACTGCCAAAAACCCTACCCCCTCTGATAGAGATTCCAGGGCCCTGGACAGATGGGGTAAGAAGGTATCCACTTCTGCTACTTTGGCTATTAGGGTCTTAAACTGCCAGTTTCATATCTTAAAGTACCAGCATATTATTGGACTAATTAAACAGAAAATGATAATTCCTGACTGTGCTGAAAATAAAGAATTACAGGATTTAATACATTCTGCTGATCAAGTTGGTAAACATAATTTGCAATGTGGTTTTGACTCTTTTTAGAAGAATCTTGCAGGGCTGCTGTCACTGGGTCTGTTCTTAGAAGGCATGTGTGGCTTAAGGAGCAAAATTTGCCAGATCCTGTTAAAGCTAAATTACTGGATTCTCCCTTAAACCAAGACCGCCTGTTTGGCAACAAAGCAGTAGTAGTACTTAAAAAGATGGAGGAAAAAGCTAAGTCTATACAAACTGTTAAATATTTCCTGCAAGTACAGCCTCCCAGATTTAGTAGGCATTGGCCTTCTAAGAACTGGCCCTTTCCTGTCTCTTCCAGGCCTTCTCAGTCCAAACCTGGGAACAGCAGACCACCTAGGCTACAGTACAGTCTCAAGGTGCTCACAGGCCTAAGCAGTGGGGGGCTCCCACTTCCAAAGCTGGAAGTAGTAAGACACCCCCTGTGGTAAACTGTCAGTGACTTAACCTTAAACCTTCTAAGCCCTGCTCAACTGTCTGCTCCAAAAATTGCCCTGAATGCAAAAAACTGGGAAGACGTTACCCAAGATAAATGGGTTTTAAATATAGTTTCCCAAGGATACGGATTCCACTTCCACTCCTTACAAACCCCAAACGGTTGGCCAGACCTACCCCCAGATCAGTGGGCAGAGGCTCAACAGCAGGATGTCCTTCAAGGATGCATCTGCAGTCTTTACAAATGGGTTGTCCTGTCGTCCGGCAGCCCTTCGGTCGGCCGGATTCCAAAGTCTGGGTCTGGCTTCGGCTGGTGTCGCACTTCACCCGACGTCATTGCGGCAGTTTTTCGGGTATAAAGGCATCAGCCGACGCCATTTTCCTCAGTCTTTCTTGCCGCGTGGCGCCCGAAGCAGAAGCTGTTCACAAGTGCCGGTCGGTCAGATCCAGAGATTACTACTACCGAATACTACTTCGAAGACTTCTATAAAGCTAAGTACCCCGTTGGGGACTCTTGCTTGCCTCAGCCGATGTCAGAGAAAGTTAATAACTGTATCTTGTGGGAAACAAATACCTCATAAAGATTTCCACTCCTATTGCATACATTGTTTAGGCCCAGACCACGACGTAGCATCTTGTCTAGCCTGTGCTTCTTTTAACCGGCGGACGCTTAGACGTCGATCGGACTTTGCTGAACAGATTTTCGGCTCCGATTTTGCCTACATTATGCCGTCAGATCCTCCGACTACGCAAATAACCAAGAAACGCAGAGAAAAGGACAGACACTCGCGGTCCGCGGTTTCGGCCGAAACCGCGGTTAAGCAAACCACGAGTGTCTGTTTCGGCCGAAACCGAGCAAGCGGTTCTTTCTTCAGCCGATAACTTGCCTTCTACCGAGGCCTCTTCTAACCTGGTAGAAACGGCTTCTGAAATCCAACCTTCTGTTGTGGTTTCACAGGATTTATCAGACACCATCCCCCTAGATATTTCTACCCCTGCACGTGGAGCTGCTAGGCCTCCTCCAGCTATGTCTATTAAGGCCTTTGCCAGGGCTAAAGCAGCCAAAGCATCAAAACCTGTGCCTGCCAAGCCCCCCTCTCACAGGCCCAGCACCAGCTCCCATATGCTTTCTTTGGCTGAGGATCTCATCTCTTTAATTCGTGGATCCCAGCCTCATCCAGATAGGGCCTCTCTCCCTCCTCCAGAAAAGAGGCCTAGAGCAGAGCCCCCTGAGCCAGTATCCGCAGATGATTCCTCTGATGACTCAGAACATACAGACCCTCCTGAGGCTTCTTATTCTCCTTACGAAGACTCTGATGCTGAGGAGTCCATCCCTTCAGCCTCTCCTCCTGAGGAATTTTCCTTTGGGGAAACTTTGCATGCTATGAGGGAACAATTTCAGTGGCAGGGCCAAGATTTCTCAGACTCTAGAAAAAGGCTTAGGACCTTTCTACATTTGCCACAGCATAGGCCTTTAGCTATACCTCCAGTTCTTTCTGTTGTTGATGATGCATTTAATGATGCTTGCACTGCTCCTGATACTTTACCTCCGGCTCCTGCTAAGCCCGATAGGTACTACAGGGTCCCGGACACTCATCACCACTTATATAAGGCTCCTTTTGCAGATCCAGAGACTATCTCCCAGGGTCCAAAAGCTGTAGCAGCTACTTCCTCTAAAACCCCTCCCTCTGAAAGGGAATCCAGGTCCTTAGAGAGATGGGGTAAAAGTTTACACCTCTGCTACTTTGTCAGCTAGAGCTTTGAACTGCCAATTTCATATGATTCAATATCAAGAGTTTATGCTTGACCAGTTGACTAAAAAGCTGTCCTCTGAAGAATCTTTAGATAAAAGTATGTTCAAGAAATGGTACATAACATACAGCAGGTTAGTAACCATTCTTTAAAATGTGGCTATGATGCACTGGAGGCTTCCTTTAGATCAGCCATGACTGGCACAGTTATCAGGAGGCATGCATGGTTGAAAGAACAGGCATTACCAGACCATGTCAAATCTAAGCTTTTGGATGCACCTATGGACAAGGTCAATTTATTTGGTTCTCCTGCACAGCAGGTACTAAAAAAGATGGAAGAGAAAGCAAAATCTGTGCAAACAGTGAAAGATTTCTTGCAAGTTCAACCTCCAAGGTTTAGCCGGAACTGGCCCTCCAAGAACTGGTCCTTTCCAGACTCCTCTAAGGCACAAAGAGGCAGGAATAGGCGCTCTAGAGGCAGAAACCAATCCAGGGGTGCCCACAGGGGTCGCCAGTGGCAGGGTAACAACCAACGAGGCACGGATACAGCCACCACCACTACAACAACTCAATTCCAGTGACTTGGCGGTGGCACCGCCTACCAGGGAACAACTAGAAGCACCTTTAGGCGGAAAGTTAACCTTATTTTCAAAAAACTGGCACTGCATTACAAGAGAAAAATGGATTTTGCAAACTATAGACCAAGGTTACAGATTCCACTTCCATACTCTACCAGGAAAGAGAGGAATGCCGAATCTACCACCTACTCAAAGGACAGAAGCTCTAAAACAAATATCTCAATTATTAGAAATGAGAGCTGTGGAGAAGGTACCATCTATGGAGCAAGGAAAGGGATTTTACTCCAGACTCTTCCTGGTACCAAGAAAAGAAAACAAATGGAGGCCTATTCTAGATCTGTCCGCTTTAAACACATTCCTCATTGTTCCAAAATTCAAAATGCTGACCCTACAGCAGCTTCTTCCCATGCTGGGCAAGGAGTCTTGGCTGGTAACTCTAGATCTCAAGGAGGCATACCTGCACGTCCCCATAAGACCAATTTGCAGAAGATACCTCAGATTTCTTGCAGGATCAGAGCATTATCAATTCTCAGCATTGCCCTTTGGCTTATCTACTGCACCCAGAGTGTTCACGAAATGCCTGGCATCAGTAATCGCTCATTGCAGACTTCAGGGGATTCAAATCTATCCCTACCTGGACGACTGCCTGATACAAGCGGACAACAAAAACAAACTATCAGAAGACTTACAAAGAGTCATCTACCTGCTGCAAGCCCTGGGATATACAGTCAATACAAAAAAATCAAGGCTGATTCCATCCCAAAGAATAACTTTTCTGGGTGCAGAACTGGACACATCAAAACAAATGGCATTTCTAACTACAGAAAAGAAAGAGCAACATCCTCTCTACTTCTAGGCATTAACAAAGCAGAACCATTTAACTGCAAGAAAAGTGCTACAAGCTCTAGGCTTCATGGCATCCTGCATAATACTGGTCCCTCATGCCAGGCTGCATATGAGAAAGCTGCAGTGGTACCTAAAGAATTTGTGGTCCCAGCACCAGCACACCCTAGAAACCAAAATTCCAATGATCCCATGCCTGAAGCAAGAGTTCCTATGGTGGGCTCAGGCCTGCCAATCAAACACAGGATTACCCTTCTGCAAAAGTCAACCAAGACAAACCATCACAACAGATGCCTCAGACCTCGGTTGGGGGCACACATGATGGACAAGTGCATTCAAGGCCTATGGACTCAAGACCAGCTACATCTGCACATAAATCTAAAAGAAATGATGGCAGTGAAATTGGCAATCCAGGCATTCAGACCATTTCTCCAGGAAGGCCAGTTGATGATAAGGACAGACAACACCACAGTTATGTGGTACATCAACAAACAGGGAGGCACACACTCATACCCTCTATGCCGGCTGGCACTGGACCTATGGGATGTGGCTCTGAGCTACAACATTCAGTTACAGGCAATTTATGTACCAGGGAAGGAAAACATTCTAGCAGACATATTAAGCAGAACTACAACAGATGCCCACGAATGGATGCTGCATCCGGACATCTTCAAAACCATCACAAGAGAATGGGGATTACCACAAATAGACTTGTTTGCATCCCCATTCAATCATCAGTTGAAGAAATTCTGCACAAGGACTTACCACCCACTTGCTTGGAAGGTGGACTCCTATCTTTCAGTTGGAAAAGCCTGACAGCATCGCCTTCCCTCCACTTCCTTTGATGCACAAGGTGCTTCTGAAAATCAGAGGAACGTCCGAGGATCATTCTGATAGCCCCAGACTGGCCAAGACAACATTGGTATCCACTGCTGAGGAGCATGTCCCGGGAACAAATATGGACACTGCCCCTGATCCCATTACTGCTAACACAGAACAACTACAACATCCTGCATCCAAACCTAAACACTCTGCAGCTAACTGCCTGGAACATTACATAACCGCAATTAACCCAAATTTATCCCAGAGGGTTAAAGACATAATCCTGGAGGCTCGTAGACCTTCAACAAGAAAGAATTATGCAGCAAAATGGAAAAGATATCTCATCTGGAGTACTGCAAAAGGGCAAGAGGTGACACTGGTGAACATAGCCAACATCCTGGAGTATTTGGCGGAGCTCTTCCATTCAGGCCTATCCTACTCTTCCATCAAGATACATGCATCAGCTATTTCAGCAGAGTACAGCTTGGATCCTTCTGTCTTCTCGCATCCTCTGCTCAGACAGTTTCTGAGAGGAATTAAAAATGTGAAACCTCCCAGGAAACCTCCATTGCCAGCATGGGACTTGAACTTTGTGTTAGAAAAACTGACTCTTCCTCCTTTCGAACCAGCAGCAACAGCAGAATTACAATACTTATCCTGGAAGACTGCTTTCCTGCTGGCAATAACTTCAGCAAGAAGGGTCTCTGAACTACAGGCATTAATGGCAGTGCAACCCTTCCTAATCTTCCATCAAGATAGAGTGTCCATGAGAACAAATCCTACATTTATGCCTAAGGTGGTATCCATAGTGTCTTTAAATCAGGCTATCCACCTTCCTACATTCTTCCCCAACCCACAGAACAGGGGAGAAAGGCTCTTACATACCTTGGATGTACACAGACAATTACGCTACTACCTGGACAGGACAAAAAACAATAGAAAAACTGACCAGCTTCTGGTAGCATATGCAACAGGAAAGGAAGGAAATCCAATTTCTAAACAGACAATCTCCAAATGGATAGGAAATTGCATTAGATTTTGTTACTCCTACCATGGAAAGAAAACTCCAGAGAACATCAGGCCTCACTCCACAAGGGCTACAGCCACTACCACAGCTTTCTTACGAGGAGTGGCTACCAAGGACATTAGAGGCTGCTACGTGGACCTCCGTGCATACATTTGCCAAGCATTATAACTTACCTCTATACTCTAGATCCCGTGCTGGTTTTGCCACCGCTGTTTTGCAAGGGATCCTAACTACACCATAATCTCTTCTCATTTCCTCCTCCCCTAGTTTAGCTGTGGTATTCTACCCATTTGTAAAGACTGCAGATGCATCCTTGAAGGACATAGTACAGTTTTGTACCTACCATAAATGTAGATGTCCGAGAGGAATGCATCTGCAGTCAGGATTACCCACCCTCCTTCCCCTCTGAGGTACTCCTAGGGTATTTGCCAATCTTCAGCTAGCTTGGGGGGGATCTATTATGGTGTATTTGTTTGTATATATGTACATACATGCTTATTTTATGTGTTTGCTCTCTACTATTTGGAAACTTTGGCATTTATCCAAATTTAGCCATCCAAGAGGGCACCTGGCATCTGGGGCAAGAAACACTGAGGAAAATGGCGTCGGCTGATGCCTTTATACCCGAAAAACTGCCGCAATGACGTCGGGTGAAGTGCGACACCAGCCGAAGCCAGACCCAGACTTTGGAATCCGGCCGACCGAAGGGCTGCCTGACGACAGGACAACCCATTTGTAAAGACTGCAGATGCATTCCTCTCGGACATCTACATTTATGGTAGGTACAAAACTGTACTTTCTCTCTTCTAAGTATCAGGGCTATTCACCCTGTCCCAGCAGAGGATTGGGGACAAGGTTTTTACTCAGACTTTTCCTGGTACCCAAAAAAGACTACTCCTGGCGTCCTATCCTGGACCTGTTTATTTTAAACACAATTTTGGTAATCCCAAAATAGGCTCAACAGCAGGTTCTCTCTCCAAGTATCAGGGCTATTCACCCTGTCCCAGCAGAGGAATGGGGAAAAGGTTGGTACCCAGAAAAGATGACTCCTGGCATCCTATCCTGGACCTATTTATTTTAAACATTTTTGGTAATCCCAAAATTCGAAATGCTAACTCTTCATCAGCTGCTACCCATGCTAGTCAAAAATGCTTGGTTGGCAACATTGGACTTAAAGAAGCTTACCTGCACATCCCAGTAAGGGAATCTTGCAGAGAAATACCTATGCTTCAGAGCAGGCTACATGCACTATCAGTTCTCTGCACTGCCCTTTGGCTTATCTACTGCGCCCAAAGTGCCCGAGCTTCAGTCATTGCATTCTGCAAGCAAAGAAATATTTAAATATACCCATACCCGGACGGTTCTCTAATTTGGGCAGAAAGCCAGGACATTCTATTAAATCATCTGGCATTGGTAAAGAAACTACTAACCTCACTGGAGTACACTATAAACGATCTAATACCCTGCCAACAAATTGTATTCCTGGGAGCAAGCTTGAACACAATTGCCCAGATGGGCTTACCTCACGCCAGAGAAACAAGTTTGACAGCCTAATTCAAACTACTGGCCACAAAGACCCAGCTATCTGCAAGGAAAATACTGCAAGCCCTTGGGTTCATGGCCTCTGGCATCCTACTAATTCCATATGCAGGACTGCATATGAGGAAACTACAGTGGTATCTAAAAAGCCTATGGTGTCAACATTCTCCGGACCTGGAATGAATGATCCCTGTCATTCCTTGTATAGACAGAGTTCCTTTGGTGGGCAAAGGCCTGCCACCACAAGGGACTGCCATTCACTCTACCCCCTGCCGCCCAAACCCTAACAGATGTATCGGACTATGCATGCGGGGGCTCACTTGGCAGGGCAGTGCATCCAGGGCAAATGGAACCAGAGTCAAATGCACCTGCATATCAATCAAAAAGAAATGTTAGCTGTACAGAATTCTCTGACAGCCTTCAAGGACCATATTCTTCCAGGACAATTATTGGTAACGACGGACAGCACCACTGTTATGTGGTACATAAACAAGCAGGGGGGGAAACCACTCTTACCCTTCTTTTAAGAATAGCCATGGCTCTGTGGAACACAGCCTTGAGCTACCAAGTGCACCTACAAGCTCAATACCTGCCAGGCAAGCTAAAGTCACTGGCAGACGACCTAATCAGAAATCTCATGGACCCACACAAGTGGAAACTGGAGCTAAAGATATTCAACATTTTGAAAAACAAATGGGGGAGCCCAGAGATGGTCCTGTTTGCCTCCCCTCAGAACTACCAGTTGGACAAATTCTGCACAAGGACTCCCCGCAGGCAAGCTTGGAAAGTGGATGCCCTGTCCTTCACCTGGGAAAGCCTCAGTTTATGCCTTTCCCCCTCTGCCTCTCCCCTTGAAAGTTCTTCTAAAGATCAAACAGGACAAGCCAAAGACAATTCTCATTGCACCACACTGGCCACGCCAACACTGGTGTACCCTCTCTTGCACAGTATTATACTGCTGGAACCATGGCACCTGCCTCAGTCCCTTTCCCTGCTGCCAACAGGAGGGCCAGATTCTGCACCCCCCAGCTTCAAACACTGCAGCCTGGCTAATTACCTGAGCTCTCCAATACCATCCCTCATAAGCAAGTGCTGGATGTCATTCTGGAAGCAAGGAGGCCTAGTATAAGAAAATCCTATGCTGTAAAGTGGAAAAGATACTGTTCCTGTAGCCAGACTCGGGGGGGGGGGGGGGCACAACAGTGCCTAGCTTACCACATATTCTTCAATACTTAACAGAGGTGCTCCACAAGAGCCTTTCCTTCTTATCTATTAAAATTCATGCCTCAGCCATTTCAGCACATTACAATACTGAGCCACCCCTCTTCTCTCACCCCCCTGCCGAAGCAATTCCTCAGAGGGGCCAAAAATTTAAGACCACCCAGGAGAGCTCCTACTCTAGCCTGGGACCTTAACTTTGTATTGGAAAAGCTCACTCTACCTCCTTTTGAGCCAGCTGCAACTGCAGAGTTGAAATTCTTTCTTGGAAAACAGCCTTCCTTCTAGCCATCACTTCAGTAAGAAGAGTGTCTAAATTACAAGCCCTCATGGCAGTGGAGCCCTTCATCTTCCATGCAGACAAGGTGTCCCTCAGGACCAATCCTTCCTTTATCCCCAAGGTGGTATCCAGTGTGGCCCTTAATCAGTCCATACATTTGCCAACCTTCTTTTCTAATCCACAGAACAAAGAACGAATACTGCACTGTTTGGACGTGCACAGACAACTTGGGCTTAGTCCTGTCCAAATAAAATCTATCAGGAAAACTGAACAGCTTCTAGTTGCCTTTGCTGCAGGGGCAGAGGGGAAGGCCATTTCAAAGCAAACTATTTCTAAGTGGACAGGCCATTGCATTCATTTCTGCTATAAGCACCATGGAAAACATACCCCACATTGGGGATAAGATCACATTCCACCAGGGCTGCATCTACTTCAGCAGCCTTTCTCAGAGGTGTTCCTACCAGGGACATCCTAGAAGCCGATACCTGGAGCTCTGTACATACCTTCACCAAGCATTGCCACTTGCCTATTTTTTCTAAATCCAGAGCTGGTTTTGCCACTGCAGTCTTGGAGGGCTTAATAGCTGGTCCTATTGCTCTCTAACTGCCTCCTCCCTTCCTTAGCTTTGGGAATCTACCCAAATGTAATGACCAACAGTGAAACATGAAGAACATAGTACAGATGTTCATCATGCATACAGCTGCAGTCATAACAGATGGGTTCTCCTGCTGTCAGGCGGGTCCTCGGTCGGCCGATTTCCAAAGTCTAGGTCCGGCGTCAGTTGTCGCTTCTTCCCTGACGTCAGTGCAACAGGGGTATAAAGGAACCAGCCAACGCCATTTTCTTCAGTCTTTCTTGCCACCCGGTGCCCGAAGCAGAAGCAGTTAGCAAGTGCTGGTCGGCCAGCTCCTGAAATTACAAAAATTTTGAAACCGAAGTCGTCTTGAAAGCTAAGTACCCCGTTGGGGAAATTTTTCTTGCCTCAGACCGATGTCAGACAAAGTTAATAGTATTTCATGTGGGAAGCAAATACCACAAGGATTTCCATTCCCTCTGTATACCTTGTTTAGGCCCAGACCACGATGTCTCTGTCGCTTTTGTGCTACATTCAACAAACGCACCATTAAGCATCGGGCGGAGTTCGCCCAGCATTATTTTGGAAAAACATTTAACTATATTATGTCGTCGGATACTCAGACTCCAGTTCTGTCTAAAAAACGCAGAGATAAGGACCGACACGAGGTCCGCGGCCTCTACCGACACCACGCCAAAGCTGACTACACGTGGTCTGGTTCTCAGCGAGGCGCCTACGCAGCCCCTGACTACCGACGTCACTTCATTGGCGGTGTCGCCTGTACCAGAGGTCGCAGGCTCCTCTGCCCACACCCCGACTACAGATACTGAAGCCACTCTTGGCGTTGAACCTCAAAATGTGGACAGGTCTACCTCCACTCAAGGTGTCTTCAGATCTTCCTCTTCTTTTTCAATCAAGGCTTTCACTCAAGTCTAAAGCAGCCATGCATTCTAAGAGACAAGCTACACAGGGCCCATCTCCAGGCCCCATACCTAAAAAAACATATGATTAAAATGGCTGAGGATTTAATTACTCTTGTCAGGTGTTCTCAACCCCCACCGGACAAAAGGCCCAGAGTGGAGGAAGAATCCCCCTCCTCTGATCAGGGCTCAATTATTTCAGAGCACTCTGATCAGGAACATTCTTACTCCCCTTTTGAAGACTGATGCGGAGGAGTCCATTCCTTCTGTATCCCCCCCCAGAGGATTACTCATTTGGGGAAACTTTGCATACCTTAAGGGAACACTTCCACTGGGAAGGCCAAGATTATTCAGATTCCAAGAAAAGGCTTAGGGAATTTCTCTTGCTACCTCAGCACAGGCCTCTGGCTATACCTCCTGTCTTGGACATCCTAGATGATGTTTACTCTGAGGCCTGCCTTAACCCGGACTCTCTGCCTCCAGCCCCAGTCATGCCCGACAGGTACTACAGGGTTCCTGACTCTCACCAATTTCTATACAAAAGCCATGCTGCTGACCCAGAAACCATCTCACAGGGCCCCAAGGGAATTAAGGCCTCCACTGCTAAAAATCCATTACCTTCCGAGAGAGATTCCAGATCCTTAGAAAGGTGGGAAAAAAAGGTATATACTTCGGCTACCTTAACCATGAGGGCCTTAAACTGTCAGTTCCATATGCTAAAATACCAACAGTTTTTGTTATCACAATTGAAAAGTAAAATGTCACAACCTGAACAACCAGACTTGAAGGAGTTGCAGGATTTGATGCGTAGTGCAGAACAAGTGGGTAAGCATACCTTACAATGTGGTTTTGATGCTCTAGAGGCCTCCTGTAGAGCTGCTGTTACAGGATCAGTCATACGTAGACATGCCTGGCTCAAGGAACAAACCTTGCCTGATCATGTCAAAGCTAAATTACTAGATGCCCCTCTACAAAAGGATGTATTATTTGGTGCTAATGCTGAGGAGGTATTAAGGAAAATGGACGAAAAGGCTAAATCAATGCAAACTGTGAAAGATTTTCTACAGGTACAACCCCCACGTTTCAGTAGAAATTGGCATTCCAAAAATTGGTCCTTTCCAGCCATGGACAGACCCCAAAGAGGCAGATACAGGCACCCGAGGGGCAGAGGACAATCCCAAGGATCGTTTAGAGGCAGACTATGGCAAGCTCCTACACAAAGAGGTGGTGAGGATAACTCGCAAGCATTCAGAAAGCAAGCCCAATGACTTTCCCCTTTGCATGCCAAGCAAGACTCAAATGGCAGCCCCCTTAGGAGGAAAGCTGGCATTATTTTTCAAAACATTGGCATATTGTCACAAAAGACAAATGGATCCTGGACATTATAAACAGAGGCTACAGATTCCATTTTCACACCCTTCCAAAAATGAGAGGCATGCCAAACCTGCCACACAATCAAAGGGCAGAGGCACAAAGACAAATTACAGATCTTATAGACATGAAAGCTATTCAAGAGGTACCTACGCACGAACAAGGTCAAGGTTTTTATTCCAGACTATTCCTGGTACCAAGGAAGGGAAAAGATTGGAGACCTATTTTGGACCTATCCATCCTAAACACATATCTACTCGTACCAAAATTCAAGATGCTCACTCTACAGCAGCTTCTTCCCATGCTGGGCAAGGAGTCTTGGCTGGTAACATTGGACCTCAAGGAGGCATACCTGCATGTCCCAGTCAGACAAAATTGCAGAAGATACCTCAGATTTCTTGCATGTTCAACCCATTATCAAGTCTCTGCATTGCCTTTGGCTCCTCTACTGCGCCCAGAGTATTCACAAAATGCCTGGCATCAGTAATTGCCTACTGCAGGCTTCAAGGGATACAAATATACCCCTATTTGGATGACTGCCTGATCCAAGCGGACAGCAAGCACATTCTTCTGAAACGTCTGGCTTATGTAATAATGTTATTGAACTCTCTGGGATACACAGTCAACAAAAAGAAATCAAGGCTAATACCCTCTCGGAAGATAATTTTCCTGGGTGCCAACTTGGACACAAACACCCAGATGGCCTACCTCACGCCAGACAAGCAGGGGCAACTAACTCAATACTTCAGAGCACTAGCAAATTGCACCAGACTGACTGCAAGGAAAATCCTGCAGGCTCTGGGATTCATGTCATCTTGCATCTTACTAATCCCATGTGCAAAGCTGCATATGAGGAAACTTCAATGGTACCTGAAAAACCTATGGTCTCAAGACAGCCACAGTTTGGAAACAATAATACAACTAATTCCATGTCTACAAAAGGAATTTCTGTGGTGGGCTCAAGCATGCCAAACAAACACAGGTCTTCCATTCAGCAAGCCTCAAGCAAATCAAGTCATTACAACAGACTCCTTTGACTACGCCTGGGGGGCACACATGACAGATCGGTGCATTCAGGGCAAATGGTCCCAAAAAGAAAAGCACCTTCACATCAATCAAAAGGAAATGCTAGCAGTAATAAATGCTATTATAGCTTTCAAGGACCTTCTGCAACCAGGTCAACTATTGATAAGAACAGACAACACCACAGTTATGTGGTACATAAACAAACAGGGAGGAACACATTCATACCCCCTATGCAGACTGGCCATGTCACTTTGGAACATGGCCATGGACTTACAAATCGAACTACAAGCACAGTACTTGCCAGGCAAGGAAAACACGCTGGCAGACAACCTAAGCAGAAATATGACAGATACACACGAATGGAAGTTGCATCCAAAAGTTTTTACAGAAATAATCCAAGCATGGGGAAGGCCAGACATAGATCTCTTTGCCTCCCACAAAAATCACCAATTGACAACATTCTGCTCAAGGATTTTCCATCCAAAGGCCTGGAGAGTGGACACTCTCTCTCTCAGTTGGACATCAATGACAGTTTATGCCTTCCCACCTCTTCCTCTGCTGCCCAAAGTTCTATTGAAAACCAGAGTAGACAGACCAAAGATGATTCTCATTGCTCCGGACTGGCCAAGACAACACTGGTACCCACTCCTGAGGAGCCTGACACATTCCCCACCATGGACCCTGCCTCTAATGCCTCTTCTCCTGACTCAGCACAGCTTCGAAACTCTTCACAGCCAGCTAAAACCACTCAATCTAGCCGCATGGAAGATTCCTTAGCATCACAACAGACCCTACTCTCCAAGGAGGTGCAGGATGTCATTTTGGAGGCCAGAAGGCCGTCAACTAGAAAAGCTTACTCCGCAAAATGGAAACTGTTTTGTGTCTGGAATGAGAAAGGGCCAGGATCCTGGAAAACTGAATTTACCTCAAATACTACAGTATCTAGCTGAGCTGCTAAGCAGTGGACTTTCATTCTCCTCCATCAAAATCCATGCCTCAGCCATTTCTGCAGAATACAACACTGATCCACCCTTATTCTCTCACCCTCTCAAGACAGTTCCTCAGAGGGGCTAAGAATCTAAGACCCCCAAGGAAACAACCAATACCTGCTTGGAATCTCAATTTCATTCTGGAAAAACTGACCTTGCCTCCCTTTGAGCCAGCTGCCTCATCAGATTTGCAATATTTGTCCTGGAAAACAGCTTTCCTTCTGGCTATTACCTCAGCTCGTAGAGTTTCAGAACTACAAGCTCTCATGGCTGTGCAGCCTTTTATCATCTTCCATCAGGACAGAGTTTCCTTACAAACCAGCCCATCCTTTATGCCTAAAGTGGTATCCAGGGTAGCTTTGAATCAGGCCATACACTTACCTACGTTTTATCCTAATCCTCAAAACAAAGGGGAGAGATTACTACATTCCTTGGACATCCACAGGCAACTGCGTTATTGTTTGGACAGAACAAAGCCTTTCAGAAAATCAGAACAGCTCTTTGTGTCCTATGCTGTAGGAGCTCAAGGAAAGCCAATTTCCAAACATACAATCTCAAAATGGATAGCCCAATGCATACACTTTTGCTATTTTCATGGCAAAACTGTACCTACAGGCATCAGATCTCACTCCACAAGGGCCACAGCTACCTCTGCAGCTTTCCTCAGAGGAGTTCCTACCAAAGATATTTTGGAAGCAGCCACTTGGAGTTCTAATACAGCTGCAGTCCAGGTTTCCCTCCCTCCTTCCCCTCTTGGGACAGGCCTATAGGCTAACACATCCTCATACAACCTGATTTGGGGTATTCATTTATGGTGTATTTGCTTGCAACTACTGTATTTTGATTATATTGCATTGCTTTATTACACAAATTTATGTATTGCCTTCCTTCTGGGGGCACCTGACATTTGGGGCAAGAAAAACTGAAGAAAATGGCGTCGGCTGGTTCCTTTATACCCCTGTCGCACTGACATCAGGGAAGAAGCGACGGCAACCGATGCCAGACCTAGACTTTGGAATTCGGCCGACCGAGGACCCGCCTGACGGCAGGAGAACCCATCTGTTATGACTGCAGCTGTATTAGCACTCAAACGTCTACATTTATGGTAGGTACAAAACTGTACTTTGTGTACACTTGCCGTAAATGTAGATGTTGAGTGTATTCACTGTTGCAGTCCTGGTTAACCTCTCTCTAGCCCCCTGACTTCTATTGGCTATACCTTTCTTCCTGTTTACTGTAGTTAAACTTTCTGGTGTATTTGCTTTTTGTTGGAGGTGTAACCTTGTATACAATTGCTTACCATTATGGGGGTACCTGACGTCTGGGGCAGGAAAAACTGATGTAATGGCATCTGCTGCATGCTTTATACCCCTGACGACTTGATGTCATGGAAGAGGCGACAGCATCCGACACAGGACCCAAGACTTTGATAATCAGGCCGGCTGAGGGCTAACCTGCAGGCAAATAACCCAAATGTAATGACTGCAACACTGAATGCACTCCAACATCAAGTGTACTCAACTGTACTTTTTAAGGCTTTCATGGACTTGGACATTCAGCTTTATGCATCTTCCTGTCTTTGCTGTAACACTAGTAATTCTTCAAGGAGGAGTGTGCAATATGTTTATAGAAATATAACTTGTCTGCATAGACTCTTTTTAAGAATTGAGGAATAGTCATGCCTGCCTGTAAATAACAGGAGGTGCTTCCCACAGGGTCTAATATTAAATCGAGCGCTTAGAAAAGAGAACGATTTATCGACCCCATTTAAGCGAAAGCTTACAAACTTGAACGCTTAGAACAGCAATTTTTTTTTTCCAAGGGGAAAAAAATCGCTGTTCCAAAAGTAAAAAAAAATTGAAACCTAAAGTAGGGGGCTGTGCACCCCATGCCCCCCATACTTAAATATACCAACTCAGAGATCGCACTACAGTGACGAAAACGGCAAAGTAATGTACACTGCTAAGTTATTTCTTTCCCAAGGAAAGAATTCACTTATATGCCGCTTCGTCATTTTGCCTTTTTGTCTTTTCAAGTTCGACCAAGACACATTCAAGAGCGTCTTCAGTCATCTAATAGGAACCCCTTCCCACACTACATTTTTTGTTTATATTCTGCCCTGTGCTATGTATTTCTTCATAGACCGTCATGAGCGGAGTTTTATTGTAGTTAATGTCCACATAGTGGGCAAGCTTTGTTTTAAGTGGAGCACTCACTGTATGAGCAGCAGTGAGCAAAAACAGTTTACTGCAGCTGTGTGTGTAAAGATCTGTCTTAAGTACTAGAAGCTGCCAACTACATTTATTTGTTTATTTTTGTTTACCTGGAAAGTCTGAATGGGTAATACCTATTTTCAGAGGAGGCCTGGGGAGAAAAGCTTCATTTGTTACTTAACTGTTTTTGTTAAGTTCTTTCAGCTCATTTACTGTACCTAATTATCAAAGTAACTCTGTTGGAGCTTTTCTCCCCGGGCCTCCGCTGAAAAAGGACATGTATCCAGTCGGACCATCCCGGTTAACAAATGTAAAATAAATAAATAAAATAAATAATTTGTTTACATTGCATTATACTTGGTTCCAGTTAAACACAGAGTAGTTGGATTTCTGTTTACATTTATACGCACAAAGATGTCTTTCCTTATCACTGTTTCACTGTTGCAGTATTCCTTAGTAAAGCGATCCCCTGCCAGTGGTAGCCCTACATCTGGCCAGTATACCACATCCTTAGGTTTTTTTAGGACATTGTACATCCCATATATGCTCCCTGCTCTTGGCCTAGGACATAAAGGTGACGTACCGATTTACCTACCTCAGAACTTTTGCTGCCAGCTCAAACACCATCTTAGATCATCTGTCTGAATGTTGCTTTGTTTCTGCTGGTTGTCTAGCCAATTTCATACAAGTGCCCCATTGCGGTTTTTCCTTTGGCGTCTAGGTTTTGAGGTAAAGTAATTTCTTAAAGGCGTTCTTCATATTAGGCTTCCCAGTAAGCCTGTTCCTCCTTCCTGGAATGTGAATTTTATTATATTATTATTATAAATATTCTTGAAAAATTGACTCTGGCTCCTTTTGAGACTGCAGCTTCAGTTTCCTTGCAGCATTGTTCTTGGTAGACTGCTCTTCTTTTGGCTTTCTTCAGCTAGAAGGGGGTCAGCTTCAGGCCCTTATGGCTGTCCATCCTTTTTTTAGTTTTTCATAGGGCCAGGGTGTTTTGTCATACTAGTCTTTTGTTTATGCCCAAAGTGGCTAGTGACTTATCTCTTAATCAGCCTATTAATTTGCCCACTTTTTTCCCTTTCTCTGCAGTCTGCCATTGAGAAGATTCCTCACACCTTAGATTTACATAGGCAGCTCCGATCTTAATTGGATAAGATTAAGGCCATTTGCAAATCTGAGCAACTTTGTTTCCTTTCATCCTGCATCTCTAGGTTTGGCTGTCTCTAAGCAAACCATTTCTTCTTGGATTTCTAAGGCCATTTCCTTTTGTTACACCTTTCATGGGAAAAACCTTTGTTTCATTCTACTAGAGCTGTGGTTTCCTCTGGTGCTTTTTTTTCAAGGGATTGGATACCAGTTCCATCCTTGAGGTTGCTACTTGGATTTCTCTCCATAGTTTTACTAAACATTATAGGCTGGATGAAGTTTCTAGGGTGCAAGCTGGATTTGTTGGTGCTATCCTGCATGGCTTTCTTGAGGGCTCTGCTGGACCTTCCTCCTCCCAAGTTTCCTCTTGAGCTTGTGTACTCTCCCTTTATAAGGAATATTGCAACAGTGATGTAGAGGGACATATTACAGATGTTCATCGTGTTTCACTGTTGCAGTCATCACTGTAGGGTTCTTCCTGCCGGCAGGCAGTCCTCGGTTGGCCAGAATCCCAAAGTCTGGGTCCGACATCGGCTGTTCAGTCATGCTCCCTGATGTCAGAGTGCTAGGAGTACAAAGCTGCCAGCCGATGCCATGTTCTCCAGTCTTTCTTGCAGTGCGGTGAAAGCAGTTGGCAAGTGCCGGTCGGCTGACTCCTGATATTTTTTTTTTCGTGCTTCAGTCTGAAGACTTACTTCTTCTCAAAGCTAAGTACCCCGTTGGGGCAACTTTTTTCTTGCTCCAGTCCGATGTCAGAAAAAGTTAATGATTGCATTTCTTGTGGGAAGCAAATACCTCATAAGGATTTCCATTCTTACTGTATTCCTTGTTTAGGCCCTGACCACAACGTAGCTAGTTGTCGGTTTTGTGCTAGATTTAACCAACATACGATTAAGCGAGGGTACAATTTTGCTTTTCACTACTTTGGTAGGCGATTTAATTATAAAATGTCGTTGGACACGCTTCCGACTACCGGAGTTTACAAACGACGCAAGGATAAGGACAGGCCTTCGAGGTCCAAATCGGACAACATTTTACAAGCAGAGCCAGCTACAGGGTTCGGCTGTCAGTGAGGCGCTTTCGCAGCCCCTGTAGTCGGCCATTTCAGAACCGATTGCTGAAACTGACTCCCACAAGGAGCCAACTAGGCCTTTGAGTACTCCAGCTGCTGGACCTTCGGACAATGCTTCAGATGGGTCCGGAGCCGCTGTGCAGGTACCGGCTTCCGAGGGGGTTTTCAGGCCTACACAGCTTCTGATAAAGGCAAAGGCTCCTTAAAAATCTAAGACACCAGCCCAGGTCTCTTCTGATCCAGGACCCAAATCTCAGAAACAGCTACTTAAAATGGCGGAGGACTTACTAACCATGATTAGGGGTTCACATTCCCCTCCAGACAAAAGGCCAAGGCAAGAATTGGGTTATGAATCTTCTGATCAAGCATCTATTTCTTCAGTGTCTTCCTCTGAACAGGAATATACTTTCCCTCATGAGGATTCTGATGCTGAGGAATCCATTCCATCAGCTTCTCCCCGTGAGGATTTTTCTTTTGGGGAAACTTTACATGACATGAGGGAACATTTTCACTGGGAAGGACAAGAGTACTCAGAATCTAAGAGAAGGCTTAGGGATTTCCTTCTTCCCCAACATAGACCCCCTGGCTATTCCTCCTATTTTGGATATTGTGGACGATGCCTTTTCTGAGGCTAATTTAACTCCCGACTCCTTTCCTCCAGCCCCTGCTAAGCCTGACCGATATTACAGGGTCCCTGACTCCCACCAGTTCCTTTACAAAAATCCTACTGCTGATCCAGAAACCATTTCTCAGGGTCCCAAGGGGGTTAAGGCCGCTTCTGCTAAAAACCCTATTCTGACAGATAAGGATTCCAGAGCTTTGGAGAGATGGGGCAAAAAAGTGTACATTTCTGCTACTTTATCTATTAGGGCTTTAAATTGTCAATTTCATATGTTAAAATATCAGCAATTTCTACGGTCTGTTATGAAGCAAAAGCTGGGTACCATTACTGCATGTACAGATAATAAGGAATTACAGGATTTGATGCATGCCACTGAACAAGTGGGTAAGCGTGGTTTACACTGTGGTTTTGATGCATTGGAGGCTTCTTGCAGGGCGACTGCCTCTGACGGTCATTAGAAGGCATGCTTGGTTAAAGGAACAAAACTTACCTGATCAAGTGAAAGCAAAGTTACTGGATGCTCCTGTTCAGCATAATGTTTTGTTTGGGTCTAAGGCTGAAGAGGTGATAAAGAAAATGGAGGATAAGGCAAAATCCATGCAAAAGGTTAAGGATTTCTTACAAGTTCAGCCCCCAAGATTTAGCAGAAATTGGCTAACTAAAAATTGGTCCTTTCCCAGCTTGGACAGGCCTCAGAGGGGTAGATATAGGCGCTCCAGAGGGAGGGCCCAAGCACAGACCTCTTACAGACCTAGACAGTGGAGGGCTTCCACCCCCAGGGGTGGAGAGGACTGACCTCAATCTTATAGAAAACTGGCTCAATGACTCCCCCTGCATGGCTCCAGGAGCTTATCTCCTGGAAGCTCCTCTAGGAGGAAAACTCTCAACAAAATTGGACTTGCATAACCCAGGACAAGTGGGTTCTGGATGTAGTTTCAAGAGGTTACAAATTCCACTTTCATACCTTGCCAAGCCCAAAAGGATGGCCAGACCTACCAAAACACCAATGGTCAGAGGCATTAAACCAGGTGGGATCCCTCATGGCTATGAGGGCCATAGAACTGGTTCTACAATCCGAGATGGGCCAAGGTTTTTACTCAAGGCTCTTTCTAGTTCCCAGAAAGCAAAATTCATGGAGACCCATCCTAGATCTGTCAGTCTTAAACACTTTCCTGGACATACCAAAGTTCAAGATGCTTACTCTGCAGCAGCTCCTGCCAATGTTGAGCAGAAATGCATGGATGGTGACATTGGATTTAAAGGAGGCTTACCTACACATCCCAATCAGACAGGAGTGCAGAAAATACCTCAGGTTCAAGGCCGGATCGAAACATTACCAATTCTCTGCGCTGCCCTTTGGCTTGTCTACTGCGCCCAGGGTTTTCACCAAGTGCCTGGTACTAGTAGTAGCTTATTGCAGACTCAAGGAATTCAAATTTACCCTTATCTGGACGACTGCCTTATCCAAGCAGACAGCAAGGATGTCTTACTCCAGCATCTGGAATTTGTTCAAAATCTTCTCAAGTACCTGGGATTCACTGTGAACAGTCAAATTTGACACCCACACAACAGATAACTTTTCTGGGTGCTCTTCTAAACACAACAAACCAGATGGCATTCCAGACATCTGAAAAACAACTGCAGCTGGCTTCAACTTTCAAAACCTTGGCGTCAATAACTCTGCTAACTGCAAGGAAATTCTTGCAGGCTTTGGGTTACATGGCCTCCTGCATCCTTCTCATAACAAATGCAAGACTACATATGAGAAAAATACAATGGTACCTAAAAAGTGTATGGTCCCAGCATTGCCACAGTCTAGACGCACAGATTGCTGTCTTGCCTTGTCTACAAAAAGAATTCCATTGGTGGACCATGGCATGTCTTCACAACAAAGGGAAAGCCTTCAGTCTGCCTCCACCCAGCCAAGAGTTAACCATGGACGCCTCTGATTACGCATGGGGAACCCACTTGCAGGGAAAAGGTCTGCAAGGTTTTTGGACAGAGGATCAGAAGCACCTGCATATCAATTTTAGAGATGTTAGCTGTACAGAATGCGCTCTTGGCTTTCAGGGACTTTCTACAACCAGGACAACTACTGATATGGACAGACAACACCACAGTTATGTGGTACATAAACAAGCAAGGGGCTTCACACTCCTACCCCCTTTGCAGACTAGCCATGACTCTTTGGAACACAGCTCTAGCTTGCAAAGTGGATCTACAAGCTCAGTTTCTGTCGGGGAAACAAAATATTCTGGCAGACAGCCTGAGCAGGAACCTGTCAAACCCACATGAGTGGATGCTAGATGCCCAGATATTCAGGATGATTACAGAAGCCTGGGGCTGCCCGGACATGGATCTGTTTGCATCCCCCCTCAACCACCAGTTACAGATTTTTTGCACAAGGACATTTCACAAACTAGCATGGAAAGTGAATGCACTATCATTCAGTTGGAGAAACCTCTCTGGGTATGCCTTTCCGCCACTACCTCTTCTTCCACAGGTGTTATTAAAGATCAAGTAGGACAAGCCCAAGATGATTTTACTGGCCCCACATTGGCCTCGTCAATTTTGGTACTCAACACTGATGAATCTATCCCAGGAGCCACCTTAAATTTTACCTCAGATTCCAAATCTTTTGTCCCAACACCAGGGCCAGGTTCTGCACTCTCATGTCAAAACTCGCAGCCTGGCGAATTCAGGGTCTATGATTAATCCTTTTCTTCCCAAACAGGTCATGGATGTCATCTTAGAAGCCAGATGGCCTAGCACTAGAAAACCGTATGCAGGTAAATGGAAGATATTTTGCACCTGGATGCATGCTCAAGATTCGGATCCCCTCATTCCTAACATTCCACTGATTTTACTTTATCTGACCGACATGTGACATAAGGGTTTATCCTTCTCCATAAAAATACATGCTTGAGCTATCTCTGCACATTACAAAACAGATCCTCCAATCTTTTGCCATCCACTTCTGAAACTATCTCAGAGGAGCAAAGAATTTAAGGCCCCCTAGGACACCACCCATACCTGCCTGGGACCGCAACTATGTTCTGGAAAAACTCACTCTGCCTCCTTTTGAGCCGGCTGCCACATCTGATCTTAAGTATTTATCATGGAAGACGGCTATCCTGCTGGCTTTGACTTCAGCAAGGAGAGTCTCGGAGTTGCAAGCACTCATGGCTGTGGAACCTTATATTATTTTTCACCAAGATAGGGTGTCTTTTTAAGGACTAATCCTACTTTCATGCCTAAAGTGGTTTCTAAAGTGGCTTTAAATCAAACTATTCACCTGCCAACTTTTTTCACTAACCCACAGAATAAGGGGGAAAGGATCTTGCATTCCTTGGATGTACACAGACAACTTCGTTTTTACGTGGACAGAACAAAGGATATCAGGAAAACAGAGCAACTGTTTGTTTCTTATGCAACAAATTCCCAAGGCAAAGCCATTACAAAACAGACCATTTCTAAATGGATTGCTCATGGAATCAGATTTTGTTACTCTCATCATGGAAAGCAAATCCCAGGAAAAATTAGGACTCACTTTACCAGAGCTGCTGCTACTTCAGCTGCCTTTCTCAGGGGAGTACCTACCAAAGATATTTTGGAAGCTGCAACTTGGAGTTCAGTTTAAGGCCACCCAAAAGAGCTCCTACCCCAGCTTGGGACCTTTAGCTTTGTGTTGGAAAAGCTCACACTTTTACCCCCTTTGAGCCTGCAGCTTCAGCAGAATTAAAATTCCTCTCTTGGAAAACAGCCTTGTTTCAGTGCCATCACTTCAGCTAGAAGAGTTTCAGAGCTACAAGCACTCATGGCTGTGGAAGCTTTCATTATTTTTCATGCTGACAGGGTCACCCTCAGGACTAACCCAACCTTCATGCCTAAAGTGCTGTCCAGTGTGGCTCTCAACCAGTCTATTCATTTGCTCACCTTTTGCCCTAAGCCTCAAAATAAGGGGGAAAGGATCATGCACTCATTAGATGTGCACAGACAGCTCAGATTCTACCTGGCTAGGACTAAGCCCTTTAGGAAAACTGACCAGTTGCTAGTCAGCTTTGCAGCAGGGGTGGAGGGCAAGGCCATATCCAAACAAGCCATCTCCAAATGGATAGCACACTGTATCCATTTCTGTTACAAACACCACGGGAAACCACCCCCACAGGGGGTCAGGACACATTCCACAAGGGCAACCTCCACGTCTGCAACCTTCCTCAGAGAGGTCCCTACCAGGGACATCCTGGAGGCTGCAACATGGAGTTCTCTTCATACTTTCACCAAGCATTACCACCTGCTGATCTTTTCCAAATCCAGGGCAGGCTTTGCAACCGCAGTTTTGCAGGGCATATTAACCAGCCCCAACTCTTGACTGCCGCCACCCTTTTTCAGCTTTGGGAATCAACCCAAGTGTGATGACTGCAACAGTGAAACACGAAGAAAATAGTACAGTTGTGTACAGTTACCATAAATGTAGATGTTTGAGTGTATTCACTGTTGCAGTCCTGGTTTCCACCCTCCATCACCCTTGCCTCTGTCTCACTCTTCCTCACTCTCTACAAGGATTTTTGGTATTTACTTTCTACTGGTGGTGTTATTCCACCATAACCTAGCTCCCTATTTGGGGGTCCTGACATTTGGGGCAAGAAAAACTGATGTAATGGCGTCAGCTGCCTGATTTTATGCCACTAACTATCTGATGTTGGTCTTGGAGCAACAGCAACCGAGACAGAAATACTAAGCCTCAGGTTATCCTGCCAAGGGTAGCCCTTAGTCGGCCCGAATGCCAAAGTGTGATGACTGCAACAGTGAATACACTAACATCTACATTTATAGTAAGTGTACACAACTGTACTTTTGTCATCTTTGCTGAGTTTTTGCATTGTTGGGGAACATTGGACTGATCATTGAAGTTTGGGCCTACAGTGGCCTCAGTGGTGAGTTTGAACTGAACTCAGAGGACAGAAGTCATATTTTTGTCTGACATGCTGTTTTGTAAGGACTGGATTGAATTCATTGAGTTGGAGGGAATCTGACTGGATTTGGGACGCTATTGGTGGTGTAGGAGATGGAAACAGTCACAGTATGGATGGTGGAAAGATCATTGGACTGGTTGTGGCTTTTTGGGCCTTCAGGTAGCGGCGGTTGCACTGAATGCAGGTAGCAATGTTTTTGAAACTATTTTTGGTCTGTGGTGTTTGAGGGACTGGACCAGACTTGAGATGTTGCTGGAGTCTGAGAAAGAGATGGTGGTGGTGCGCACCTGTCGCCCATGGGATTCTGGATACTGGCTAAGGCTCTTGCCACCCCTATAGTGCCTTTTTTAGGCAAGGTTCAAATGACAAATTCACCACCATAACCGGTACGAGCAAGAAAAATCTGTGGGCAATGCTACTCTGTGTTAGAAGTCTAAACCTCAAAATGCATTCACTCGAGGCACTCCTTAAAATGGAGAACATTGACATATGTGCAGTGACAGAGACCTGGTTCAAGGCTCCAGAGAGCACCCTGGCATTACCAGGATATAATTCACACCACACCTTTTGGCCACCTAACCTGGACCGAAACACTAAAGACTGAGGCGTGTCCATATTCAATAAGGATATCCATACCTCCGGGCTAGTTGCTCAGCATAATGCAGCCGAGATTATCTAAGTGCAACTAACTCTGGGCAAGACCAAAGTCGAAATTGTAACTTGCTGCAGATCCCCCACCATGCCCCAGGATTCCCACTCATTTCTTGACACTGGAAAATATTAGGGTGCAGCCTAACACCCTCATAGTGGGCGATTTCAACTACCCCACCATTAACTGGGAAAAGTACTCTTGTACCAACTCTATTGCTCAACGTTTTCTGGAATTCATAAATTCCAGTGCCTTGGATCAACTTATCCACACCCCCACCAGGGGCAGCAATATCCTAGACCTGGTCATTACCAACATGGGTGACAGGTGTTCCACACCAGAGGTCAATTCCTCGTTGGTCAGATCCGAACACAAGCTAATCATCCTAGACATCCACATCCCACCCCACCCCATAATTAGGGAAACCGTTAAAAATTTCTCCAAAGCCAACTTCATGCTTTATAAGACAGAAGTGGGCAACTTCACGACACCCACGTAGACTGACAGTAGAGGTATGACTGCTGAATCCTACACAAATGCACTTTATAAGCACTTACACGAGTGCATGAATCATGCTATCCCTAACAGAACCAAGATGCTGTCATCCAAAAAAAGGAAGCCAATCTGGTGGTCCCCTGCCGTAAACTCTACAACAGAAGAAAGAAACTGTTGCAAAAGAGAGTAAAATCCCATGATTGGAGGAACTCCCTGGTCAGCCTCAATAAGAAGCTGTGATCCCTCAAAATCCTCCAAAGCTAGTTACGGAAATAAAATCGCCACTGATTCTAAAGACTACCACAAAGCATTCTATAGCTATGTCAAGAATCTCAATGGCAACACTCAGATCTGCTCTGAGTTGCACTGCAATGGCACTAAATATACAGAACCAACTGATATTGCCAACATCCTTGCAGATTGGTTCAGTGCTAACTTTACCCCCCTCCTCACCCCCTAAAGGGCCCATGTCTATACCAGAAGAATGCAAAGTTCCTGGAATCACGGCTGCACAGGTAAAACCCGCACTCTCCAAAGCCAAGAACACAGCCTCCATGGGATCTGACTGACAACATCCCAGGCTGCGTTCTACACGAACGACGGAACGAACTGGCACCCCACCTAAGTATCGTATTCAGTCATAGCCTCACCTCAGGCTTTGTGCCCACTGAATGGCGCACAGCGACTGTTATCCCACTCCACAAAGGGGGAGCCACCATGGACCCCGGGAACTACTGACCCATTAGCCTACCAAGCCTTATCTGCAAGGCCATGGAATGCATCATCATGGAACTTCTAAACAGGCATTGGTAATCTTCAAACTTTGGACTCCACCCAGTTCAGGTTTGTAAAAGGCAGCTCAGGTCTCCTAAACCTGATAGACTTCTTTGAAGCAGTCACCAAAGCCGTAGACGAGGGTATGGTGGTTCACACAGCCTATCTAGATCTCGCCAACGTTTTTGACACCATCCCCCACTCTTGAATTATAGATAAACTCACTAATCTAGGTATAAATCCCTATGTCACAAGATGGGTTGACAACTGGCTCACTGACAGAACCCACACTGTGAAAGTAGCAGACTGCAAATCTGACTTCAAGCCAGTGACAAGTGGAATACCACAGGGTTCAGTCCTGGGTTCTCTCCTGTTTGGTCTACTTTTCTGAAGTACAGGCTAACACAAGGTTTTTGGGTAACTAAGTTCGCAGATGACTGCATACTAGGAGCCATAATCGAAACTCCTAACAATGTGGACATCCTACAAAAGGGCCTCACTGAGACAGATGCCTGGTGTCAAAACCATGGCCTCAAGCTCAATGCCAAAAAGTGCATTGTCATCCCCTTTGGTAAAAACTCTGTACCCATGAGCTACCACATAGGTGGTAGTCTACTTGACACCGAAAGTGTGATAAAAGACCTTGGGACAGAGGTGGACAGTAGTCTCTCCTTTGATAATCATATCGCCACAGTAGTTGGGAAATCCTTCTACGTGGCACACATCACAAAAGGTTTCTCATCTAGGAAAAAAGAGGTCATTGTTCCCCTCTACTCGTCACTCATTAGACCCATTATAGAGTACAACGCCCCTTTTGGTATGTATCTCACAAGACAGCTACAACTGGAAAAGCCACAGAAATACCTCAAAGAGGATTACTGGCCTCAAACAGATGCCCTACGTAGACAGTCTCAAAAAAACTCCAGCTTTGCTTAGTCACATATCGCCTACACAGAAGCGATCTCTGCCTAACATGCAAAGCTATGTCAAACCCAGAGCTGTTGGATATGTTCCACTTAAAGAAATCCCAATCCCTTTGAGCTACACACTTTAGGGACCTAAACTTTTGTCACCACAATAAACAGAATATGCTGGAGGGATAGATTCCTGTCCCAGAGACTTAATATATACTGGAACAAACTACCTATCTATGTCAAACAAAGCTCCTCATTAGCACTCTTCAAGAAAAATCTCTATTGGATGGGAAATAGGAAATTCACCCCGGGGATCACCTCTGGGGCTCTGCTCGACAGGAGGACAGGAAAATACTTTTCTTAGGCGGCGAAAGCCAGGATACCTTTTTGTCTAGGCTTATATAAGCCTTGGGGCCAATAGCCTAGTACATTTCTGAATCTTCAAAGGTTTATCTGTACCCTTGGTGCATCATCAAAAAGCGGACCGGAGTTCTGCTGTGGCGACCCCTAACCGGGAAAAGCCGAAAGACAAACAGCTTATAAACCTGCCACATCTGCACTATTCTCTTAAAATTAGTCAAAGTTAACGGACTGTACATTTAAAACCAAAAAAAAAAAAAAAAAAGACATCAGCACACCCAAAAAATAGCCTGACTAAAACTGAAATCAGGAGTATATTTTATGTTTGCTGCAATGTAAAAATGAATAACTTTACATATTGCATTTATGAAAACAAGACACTACCACCCAAGTCACATAAAACAAACTCCCTAAGCACAAAATCTGCATTTTTTAAATCTGAAAACGCTAAATAAAATTCATTTTAATTCATGTGTGCATGCGCACACACACCAACAGACACACAGAGCTAAAAAAAAAAATGTCTAGCCCCTTGTATCATCCCCAGAAACACAATTTATCCATATTAGAATAAAAATATTAGAATTATTAGAGGAAAGATTAATTACAAACTTAACTTCTGTTTTCCACCTGGCATACTGGACTTGATTCTGTCTAATCTAACTTCTTTAAACTATTAAAATATATCAAATGAACTGTTACTACCAGAAGAGTGTAAACCTTACCTCAGAATGAAAGTTCAGAGTCAACAAGACAGTTTAATTACATATAAAATATATAGCCTTCTGCAGGAGAAACTTAAGCAATTAATGTAGCCCTTTGAAGTCATTAAACAATTCAGTATGTGCTGTGGTTTGTTAATGCATGAAATATCTTTAAGGATTATGGAAATCTTTTTTTACACGTATGAGATCCCCAAATATTCTTTGTGTCAGTGTACATATATACAGTCCCCAGAGTAGCTGTCACACTCTGAATTATCTGTGGCACCTTTATTCTACCATAATTCACAGCAGCAGAATAGCGAACCAGTTTTGCCCTAAGGCTTTTGCAGAATATACTGTACATTTTTGTTTGTATAAGTATGATATATAACATTAAATAGTATGAACTTATTTTTCAATCTTGAAACCAGGTCTGTTGAAACTGTATAATTAAATGTTAATATTGCCTTGGGAAATTATCACTGAATAAAGGATGATAAGTTGTCAATCATTTTAAAGAGAGTTGCTTACTACTGAGATTTGTCTGCATACATCAACTGGACATAAGCTGATTTAAGTGTATTTTCTGCATTTTATTGTGGCTTTATAATTTGGACTGATTCCTCAGATCTAGCTCTGTTGAAACTGCCTTGTGTGTGTCTCTGAAGCTCTGCACTAGTTGCTAAACTGCTTTGAAATTCCTTTAAGTGTTAATTAGCTTGGGGGGTTTCTGAAAACATTAAAACCTGTGTTGGTTACATTTCTTGTAATCATTTTAAATAGAGTTGCTTGCTACTGAGATTTGTCTGCATACATCAACTGGACATAAGCTGATTTAAGTATATTTTCTGCATTTTATTTTGGTTTTATAATTTGGACTGATTCCTCAGATCTAGCTCTGTTCTGTCTTACCCACCCCCCCTCCCTGTTCTTGGTTGTAGTTTAAAGTTGGTGGCTTTTGCAGTGCCCGTCCCACTGTAGATTTGATCTAGGATACTCCCCCAGTCCCATCGCTTTACCGCATTCTATCTAATAAACCCTTTCTGCACTTGCTTTTAGTTCTTTTTAATTTAATTACATTTTTTTTCAAACTGTGTGGACTAATATTGCTACATACTCAAGTGTGCCAGCTTGCACTGCATGTGAATTGTTTTTACTACTGTTTTTGCTACTTTTCTGAAAAAAAAAAAATGATCTGCTTTTACTGTATTTGTGTTTCTTCCTAATTTATTTTGCTTTTGCGTCATCTTAAAAGTACTCAGTTGTATTTATTACTTCTTGGTGCAACTCATTCTAAGCCTTTTAGTTTAAGCACTTGGGCTTCAGGCCAGTTATTTTACATTAAAAGGGTTCGTGGTCTGCACTCATGTGGGAGGAGAGGCTGGACTCTGCCCTTCTGAGCTGGGAATTCCTGGTTAAAGGCTTATAGTGCCTGCATATTTGAACTGCTTCTTACTGAAATTGGTACACCTTGTTTGCTGTAGCGTAGACTAGATCCAGGCCTGCTGAATCTAGCTTTGTTTGTATAACTTGAGCACTAATCCAGGCATTCTTCAAAGTATTCAATTGTATTTATTACTGCTTTGTAGTAACTTGATTAAAGTGTAGCTATCATTCCAAATCTTTTGGATTAAGCACTTGGGCTTCAGACCAGTTGTTTTTCATTAGGAAGGTTTGTGGCCTGCACTGTGGTGGCAGGACAGGTGGCTTACATCCTTCTAAGTTGGGAACGGCTGATTTGAGGGCTCAGTGTCTGTTATTCTAAAAGTGTATTAGTTCTGGTTTAAGCACTTGGGCTTCAGGCCAGTTATTTTACATTAAGAAGGCTCGTGGTCTGCACTCTTGCGGGAGGAGAGGCTGGACTCTGCCCTTCTGAGCTGGGAATTTCTGGTTAAAGGCTTATAGTGCCTGCATATTTCAACTGTTTCTTACTGAAATTGGTACACCTTGTTTGCTGTAGCATAGACTAGATCCAGGCCTGCTGAATCTAGCTCTGTTTGTATGCGTGTTGTTTGTTTGCTTGTTATTTCCCTGAAACGCTAATACCACCTAAACCGCGGCTTTTCAGCGCTTCTGTGGATCCCTAGTGATATCTGCATTGCTTACTGTACTCATTTCCTTGTTTCACTTCAAAGAAAGTTACTGTTTGTCGTTTTTGCATTTAAGTTACCTGGCACTTTCTCACTAAAGCAATTATATAAGTCAGCACTAAAAAATTAAAAGCACTACACTCTCAAAATCCTCTTGAGTACCTTGTTCCCCATTGGCCCTTTTTTTTTTTCAATTATAAAGGAATTCCCAATACTATTCTAGCATGTCCAAAGGCCAGTTGTCAATCTTCTCTCCGGTCCAGCTGGTGAATCTGGGAATCTTGAGGCAATGTTACAACTGCCTCATGTACACAGACAACCCTCTCCTCCTCCCAATAAATTCCAACATATGTGAGAGATGCATCCATATAGCCAAACTGGAGGCTAAGCTCTCTCAACTCAGTACTGGCGTAACCAGTCAGGAGGAGAAGGAAACCACACTCAGTACAATTCCAGTCTCACATAGACCTACCACGACAGCAGACCAAACACATAAACACACAAAAACATACTCGGAGGCTCTAAATAAAAATCTGCCTAAGCAGCAGAGACCTCCAAAGCAGACACCCAAGCAACCGCTACCCCAAAACAAAACACGTGCAACACATAGCTCACAAAGCCAGTGTGCCGAACAGTCACAGCCCTTAAGGCTAAACAACACACCTGACACACTTGTAATAGGTGACTCTATCATCAGGCACACTGATGTCCCGCTCACCAGGCTGAACAAGGAGAGGGTCACGGTGAGCTGCCTGTCAGGCGCTAGGATCCACCACATAACACAAGCACTCAGGTCACTCCAAGGCAAGTACAACTATGACTCAGTCATTGTCCATGCTGGTGTGAATGACCTGAGACGTACCTCCCTGGACTACATGAAAATAGACCTAGAGGAGCTCTCTGAGCATGTGGCCCAGGCCGGTATGACCCTGACCTTGAGTAGCATCTTACCCTCACCAAGAATGATGCCACAATATGAAGACAAGATGATCAATTTCAACAATTGGCGTAATTATTGGTGTCATTCAAAGGGGATCCAATGCCTGTCAGCCTGGGATGACATGCTCGACAAGCCACGATGCTTCGCTAGGGACTGCCTGCACCTGTCACCCTTGGGCTTTCGGATATTGGCAAAGGCTCTTGCTACCCCCATAGTGCCTTTTTTAGGCAAGGCTCAAAAGACGAACCCACCTCCATAAGTATCACAAGGGATAAGAAACTAAGAGTAATGCTACTCAACGCCAGAAGTCTAAACCTGAAGATGCACGCACTCGAAACTCTCCTTAGCATGGAGAAAATCGATATCTGTGCAGTAACAGAAACCTGGTTCAAGGCTCCCGAGAGCACCCCAGCACTACCAGGTTATACCTCATACCATGTTTTTCGGCCCCAAAACTTGGACCGACCCACAAAAGGAGGGGGAGTATCAATATTCGTCAAAGATACCCACACCTCCAGGTTGGTGGCACAGCACGAAGCATCAGAGACTATCCATGTGCAACTAACAGTGGGTAAAACTGCCTTCCAGTTTATAGCCTGCTACAGACCACCCTCCCTAACCCAGGAACCCCACAGCCTTCATGAGAACACTGGAAAATATGAAGGTCTCTCCAAACACCATTATATTGGGTGACTTCAACTACCCAAACCTAGCTCCAACACCCTAGCCCAAAGGTTCCTAGAATTTCTAAACTCAAATGCTATGGAACAACTTGTTACCATTCCCACAAGAGGGGAAAACATACTGGACCTGATCATCACTAACATGGGGACTCTATGCTCCAGACCAGAAGTGTATCCCTCACTGGTAAGATCAGACCATAAACTAATCTCACTGGATGTTCACATCCCGACACCACCCCCTGCCCAGAAAACCACAGTGAAAAACTTCTCTAAAGCAAATTTCACACTCCTCAAAACTGAGGTGGAATCCTTCAAAGCCCCCGGGCCTGTGGAAAATACGGCCCAGACCGCAGAATCCTTTATAAACGCATTCTATGAACACCTTCAGGAATGCATGGATCATGCGATCCCAAATAAAACCAAGACCCAATCCTCCAAAGGCAGATGTCCTGTCTGGTGGACCCCAGCCATAAACAAGCTATACAATAGGAGGAGGAAACTACTAAATGATAGAGCAAAACTCCAAAAAGGGAAGGCATCTCTGATCAGTATTAGCAAAAAACTACAGGCACTCATAAAATCGTCTAAGGCCAGCTTCGAGAGAAAAATTGCACAGGACACTAAGGATGATCACAAGGCTTTCTTTAGTTATGTTAGGAACCTGGGTGGTAATTCCCAGATATGCTCAGAATTAGTCCAAAATTACAAAAAATACACCGAACCCACAGACATTGCCAACATCCTAGCTGACAGGTTCAGCGCAAACTTCTCCCCCCCCTCCCCACCAAAAGGGCAAATATCTATTCCAGTAGAGTGCTGCCCCCCTGACATCTCGGATGCTCAGGTAAGAGCTGCCCTTTCCAAAGCAAAAAACACAGCATCAATGGGGCCAGACTGTGTCCTGGGCTGCGTCCTACATGAACTCCAAGAAGAGCTAAACCCAAACATAAAACTACTGTTCAATCTCAGCCTTACTACAGGATAGGTACCCAAAGAGTGGCGTACAGCAGCTGTGGTCCCTCTCCACAAAGGTGGTGCCTCAACGGATCCTGGAAACTATCGCCCCATAAGCCTGACTAGCATGGTCTGCAAAGCTATGGAAAGGATAATCATGGACCTCATAAATAAAGATATTGGGGACCTACAGACACTGGATCCTACCCAGTTCGGCTTTAAGGGCAGATCCTGCCTCTTAAACCTGGTTGATTTCTTTGAAACAGTCACCAAGGCCATTGACGAGGGGAAGGCACACAGCCTACCTGGACCTCGCAAAAGCCTTCGATACAATACCCCACTCGGGCATTATAGATAAGCTCACCAGCTTAAATATAAACCCCTATGTCACTAGATGGGTTGCAAACTGGCTCAAGGACAGAACCCACATGTTTAGAATTGCTGGAGCCATGTCAGACTCCAAACCAGTTACAAGTGGCGTCCCACAAGGCTCAGTCCTGGGACCTCTCTTGTTCAGTATATATTTCTCAGAGGTACAGGCCAACACGGAAGGACTGTGGCTGACCAAGTTTGCAGATGACTGCAAACTGGGCGCCATAATCGAGACTCCAGCCGACACAAGCATCCTCCAAAAGGGCCTCAAAGAAACAGACAACTGGTGCCAGAGCCATGGCCTCAATTTAAACAGTAAAAAGTGTATAGTCATCCCCTTTGGCAAAAACAAAGTGCCCACAAATTACCACATAGGTGGTAATCCATTAAGTACAGAAGAAGTAATTCGCGACCTGGGGACCCAGTTGATAGTAATCTCTCATTTGACAACCACGTGGCCAAAGTGGTTAGAAAAACATTTTATATAGCCCACCTAATCATGAAGGGATTCACATCTAGATCAGGGGAGGTCATTGTGCCTCTTTACTCATCCCTCATCAGGCCCATAATTGAGTACAATGCCCCTTTTGGGATGTACCTTACCAGACACCTGCAGCAACTGGAAAGACCCCAAAAGTACCTCACCAAGAGGATCAAAGGGCTCAAACAGATGCCATATGCTGCCCGGTTATAGAAACTCCAGCTCTACTCAGTGGCATACCACCTGTTCAGAGGCGATCTGTGCCTGACGTATAAAGCCATGTCCAACCCGGAATTAATGGACATGCTGCACCTCAGAAAATCCAAATCCTATCGAGCTACACGCTTGAGAGACTTGAACCTCAGCACTGAAATAAATAGGACATGCTGGAGGGACAGATTCATAACCCAGAGGCTCCCTTCACTCTGGAATAAAATCCCAGTCCAGGTTAGGCAGAGTCCCTCATTGATTCTCTTCAAGAGGAATCTTGATGAGTGGATGGGAGATTGTAGGTTTACCCCGGGTATGACTTCTGTGTCACTGTTAGACAGAGGCACAGTATACTAACCTCAAAAAAAGGGCATAGCAAAATTAATTTAAAATGGGTGGCGAAAGCCAAACACATTCTGGCTAGGCTTATAAATGCCCTAGGGCAGATAGCCTAGTTTGAACCTATGAATCTCGCCTTCATTCTTGCTGGATGGGTTCTGAGCCGACCCTGTGCTCCGACTCGGCCTATACTAAAGCTCGAGAACTATTTATACCGGCTCGAGGCTACCCTATGTCCCACAATGCTAGGCGCTAACTACCCAGATCTCGCTTACAGCTGCGAGGTGCGTTTATTACCGGCTCTACAGGTTAGATGATATAATTCTTAAATTTCTATCTTTTAGTCAGATTTTCAGTTAGTTTTTAGTTGGCGACCATCCCATTCGCTTCCCTTCATAGCTAAATCCCCCTTCCAGCCCATCTTAATCCTTATCCTAACCCCCTTTGGTTATAGGGTTAGGCCTTTGGGCCTATTCTGCTTTGTTTAACTTGTCAGTTTTATTTTTGTGTGACTGACTTAGCTTGTTTTAAAGGATGTCTGTGTGTATGTATTTTTTTTTGTACTTTTTAGGATGTCTGAAGACACCAGGGTCTCAGGCTTCAATAAGTGTGACTCGTGCTGCCAGAAAATGTCGCTGACAGACTGTCACACTTCTTGTGTTTATTGCCTGGGCCCTCTGCACCTGCAGGACTCTTGTTCGGTCTGTCATACTTTCAGTCCAAGAGTCCTGCAGGAACCAGAAATAAGTTAATTTTGAGGGGCTTGTTAAAGCCTGAAGGTTCCCCGACCAAGTCATTGTCTGGGAAGCCTTCGAAGCCATCTAAGCCATCGGCTCCGAGTTCAGAGCCTTCGACTGGTGGTGCTCTGACTGCTGTTACATCGGCTCCACGGTCTGCTCCCTCAGCTCCTCCCTCTGTAGTGCCTGCTGTGGTCTCTACCCACTCTCTCATTCCCGACCGTAGAGATCCAACGCCTCAGGTTTCCCCATTGGGAATATCCTCCTCTTCCGAGGTTTCCCCTGATCCGTCAGGGGAACCCCCTTGGAAGAGGAAATGTAAGAGGAAGCATCTGGACTGCCCTGAGTCCATTACATCGGATACCGACTTGGATGAGTTGGAAGGGTCCCCACGGTCCCCCTCTGAGTATGTCTCCTTTTCAGACATCCTTGAGATCCTGAAGCAGAGGGGGAACTGGTCTACATTTAATCCTTCCGAGGACGAGTCGGTTTACCTAGAGGCATTTGGCTCTCGCCCTTCCACCTCCTGGGTGTCTCCGCCCTTTGACCCCCTCATGGAAGTGGTGGCGCAGAAGGCGTGGACGGCCCCTGATAGATGGAACCTACCCCATGGAGGCCTTCCAAATTCATAACAGCCCCTTCGGACAGAGTTTAGCCAAGGGTGTCCTGATTGACGCCATGGTGGTGGCTGCAGCCACTAAGAAAGAACTGGCTGATCCTTCAGTACCTGTCCATCCTCCTAACAAGGAGTTTAGGACTATGGATAGGTACGGCAAGCGGATGTTTTCTTCAGCGACCTTTGTCATGCGGTCACTGAATTATCTGTGCCACTTCACCCGCCTTCAGAGACATGCTGAAAGAAGTGGGTGAGGTCTTTCAGGATCCAACAGCTGCGGGGTCTCAGGACAAAATAAACTCCCAGTTGGCAACTCTGAATCCCATTGTCAGCTCCTCCATGCGGATTATTTCCTATGCGGCCGATGGGGAGAGTAGGGCTGCAGGCACAGGCGTTGCCTTAGGGTGTCATGCCTGGATGCAGCTTTGTAACTTTGCAGACCCCTTTAAGGCGTCCTTTACTAACTCCCCCTTTGACGGTTCAGCTTTGTTTGGCCCTCAGGTGAAGGATACTTTGACCCGATGCGAGCAAGAAGGCAAGACTCTCTCTGCTGTGGGAGTCCGTTTTTCCACCCTGTCTAGACCATACCCTAAGGGTCAGAAGGGTGGGAAGATGTGGTTCTGTAAACCACAAGAGGGTCTCACCTGACGCAAGAGGTCAGTTCCCCTCTAGAGGCGGGGGGGGGGAGAGAATAACAGACGCTGCCCTAGGGGCAGAGGAGGTCCGCAAAATCAGGGTAGCAGAGAGTCTCTTTCTGACAAACCCTTCCAGCATCCCTGAGAAGCTGCCCGACTGTCTGCCTTCGGAGGCAGTCGGGGGAAGGTTATCACTGTACCCGGAAGCCTGGCTTTCACTCACCCAAGACAAATGGGTACAGTCGATCATATCAGAGAGTTACAAAATTCCTTTTATCCACACCCCAACTCAGCCAAAAGGACCCCTCCCAGACATTCCACCCAGTCTAAGGGAACAAGCAATAGTACTAGAAATATCAAAACTGCTAACAAAAAGAGCCATCCAGCCAGTCCCAGCAGACCAACAAGGATCCGGAATCTACTCCAAGTTCTTTTTGGTATCAAAAAAGACAGGGGACTGGAGACCGATATTGGATCTCAGCAGACTAAACAAGTCTGTAAGAAGAACGACGTTCCGGATGGTCACACTACAGTTCATTCTACCCTTTGTGGGTCAGGACGATTGGATGTGCTCAATAGACCTTTAGGATGCGTACTACCACATCAAGATGCACAGGCGCTCCAGGAGGTTTCTCCGCTTCCGGCTGGGAGCCAGTCACTATCGGTTCAGAGCCCTGCCCTTTGGTCCCCGTGTTCACCAAATGCATGGCAGCGGTTACGGCTCATCTGAGGCATCAAGGATTCCAAGTGTTTCCATACCTAGACGACTGGCTCCTCACTGCCACCACCAGGCGTCAACTTCTCTCCAGAGATTACACCATTCAAACTTGTGAAGGGCTAGGTATCTCCATAAATTTCGAAAAGTCTGCCTTGTCGCCTTGTCAGTCTATTACCTTCATAGGCGCCACCTTGGACACAGTCCGGCTTTCCGCAAAACTAACCGAGCAAAGAGTTTTAGATATTCGCAGGCATGTTCACATCCTTCTTCAGAACAACAAAATCCAAGCCAGGTTTGTCCTGAAGGTATTAGGTCTCATGGCGGCAGCCATTACTCTACTTCCCCTAGCTCGCTTTCATATGCGGATCCTTCAATGGATGCTTTTTTCCCAGTGGTCCTTTCAACAACTTCCAATGTCACACAACATTTTAGTAACCCTGTCTTGCAAGAAACACCTTTCTTGGTGGATGGTCTCCCCTCAAGTCCTTCAGGGCAGACCATTTGTTCCTTCTCCCCCGGTCGCCACTGTGACAATGGATTCCTCCCTGATCGGGTGGGGTGGGCATTTTCAGGACAGGACGGTCCAGGGCACATGGCAACCTTTCGAGTGCCACCTGCACATAAATGTCTTGGAGATGAGAGCAGTACTTTTAGCGTTGCAAGCCCTTCAGGACTCTCTTCCTATCGGGACTATTGCAGTTCAGATGGACAATATGTCGGTAATGTGGTACATCAACAAACAGGGCGGAACCAAGTCCTATCCCTTATGTCGAGAGGCTCTGACTTTGGCAGTGGGCTATCTCCTCTCAGCGGTTTCTGATAGCAATGCACATCCCCGCGAAGTCCAACATCATAGCGGACAGGTTGAGCAGAGCCATTCTCATGCCACACGAGTGGTCTCTCAAACGAGCAGTAGTGGAGAGAATTTTTCAGAGATGGGGTCGACCTTGCTGCGACCTTTTTGCAACACCTCAAAACAGCAAGTGCCACAACTTCTTCACTCTCTTCCCGGCCACGCCCCGGGGACTTCTGTATGCCTTTCCCCCCTTTCCATTAATCACTCAGTTGATTCAGAAAGCTACCGCCGTGAGAGCCACCATGATCCTCATTGCTCCTTACTGGCCTAGTCAGATATGGTTTCTGTTCCTGCATAGTTACCTCTTGGGGCAGCCCTGGCATCTGGACCCAATGCCAGATCTCTTGACCCATCAGTTGGGACAGCTGCACCAATCCCTCACCCTCACAGCTTGGTTGCTCCAATTCCAACCCTAGCCAGGCTTCCCCTTATTTCCCATTCTGTGCGTGACATACTTCTAGCTTCCCTAAAGTCATCCACCAGGAGAATTTATGCCAGCAAGTGGAAGCGTTTTTCCTTCTGGGCAGAAGCTAGAAATATAGATCCTTTTACTGCCCCTATCCAATCAGTACTAGACTTCCTAGCCGAATTGTTTCACTCAGGGTCTTCTTCCTCCACCATCAGAGTACTGTTAGCCGCTATTTCGAACTTTCATGCAAGCCTTTCGGACTCCAGTATCATGTCCCATAAGCTTTGTAAAACCTTTCTTAAAGGTATCTTTTTGCTTAAGCCCCCAATCAGGGACCCCCACCGCAGTGGGACTTAAATTTGGTTCTAACCTCCTTGATTCTTCCCCCTTTGAACTTGCGGCTTCCTGCTCCTTGAAATTGCTATCTTGGAAAACTCTCTTTCTGGTCGCCATAACATCTGCAAGAAGAGCATCAGAACTTCAGGCCCTTTGCACTCGTCCACCTTATCTAGTTTTCCATAAAGACAGTGTCCCTCAGGACTAATCCGTCCTTTTTACCCAAGGTTTCTTCTGAGGCGAATCTAAACCAGACTATCGATCTTCCAGTTTTCTTCCCCAACTACTCCAACAGAGCGGAACAAAAGCTGCATTTTCTGGACGTTCATCATCAACTCCATTACTATCTGGATAGAACCAAGCAAGCTAGGAAATCTGAGCAGCTCTTCCTATCTTAGGCGGCAGGGAAGAAAGGCCTTCCAGTTTCCAAAGTAACCCTTTCTAGATGGCTGGCTTCCGATTACTTTCATCTATCAGCTCAGACGCCAAAAGCTACCGTCAAGGCCCAGGGCTCACTCAGCATTAGCCACCTCAATAGCTTTTCAGGCTAGATTACCAATAGATTCCATTTGTGTGGCAGCCACTTGGGTCTCTCCTCTTACCTTTATCTTTCATTACAAATTAACCAAAAACACAGTCTGTTTCCACAAGCACAGACCCGAAGCACTGACACTCAGAGTTGGAATAAAATCACTCTCCTTTATTAAAACACAATTGTTAAGCGCTTTCATCTAAAACACTTAGACTTCTTCAGAACAATGACTTACAATATCCTTAGGTTTAAATACATTTTGTCCTCAATCACTTAATTGATTCCAATAAACTTTTAAAGTGCCAGTGTGCCATTTCATAAAACAATTCAACTAATACAACAATTCATCTATAAAAATACGAACATAATTACTTAAAATTCATTCAAATTATCTCTATATGACCAATACATAATTGGTGAAGTCTTTTACCCCATGTATACAATATTATGTGGGTGTAATTCATTACTACACTTGATTTCCTAGCCCGACATGTCTTAACTACCTTATATTCTCTAAAATTGGCTTTACAAATATATGATCATTCAACCCTGGCAGGGTTGATGCATTTAATTTGATTTGCCATCTTGTTTCTAATTCACCCAGTTTCTTACTAATGTTTCCACCCCTGGGATTAACTGTAGCTATATCTAAAATACCAAAATGAAAAATACTACAACTATTACTTTCTGCTAAATGTCTCCATAGGGCATTATTAGTGTCTTTTTTCTTTATTTTATAATAATGGTGATATATTCTTTCCCTGAGACTTCTGTCGGTCTTCCCCACATAATAACAAAGGACACTTTGAACATTTGGCTAGGTACACTATATGCTGCGTTCTACAGTTCCCTTTCCTGTATAGTATCTCAGTACAATTAACATCTTCCAACTTTATACTGTTCTCTGAGGAAATATACCTGCAGTGATTGCAAGTGCCACATTTTGTTGTGCCTTTCACTTCTGTTTCCCTTCCAATAGTCTCTTTTTTTCCTTTGCAATTCATTTTTCATGTTAAACCCATTCCTTGATACAAATCTAGGTGTTTCCCCAACTATTTCCCATAATTCTTTTGTCCATTTTTAATATATTCCAATTATTTGTAATGATATTTTTAATATTTGAGGTCCATGGTGTGTGTTGTAAATATACAAGCTCTAGTGTAGTCAATGTTGTTTTCCCTATCATTTACTTCCATGTTCACTTTGACTAGAGGTCCTTTGCTTAACAAGGGTACATATTTCTTACCCCATTCCCTCTCTACATAACTGGTTACATCTTTGACTAACCATCTGGGGTATCCCGTCTGGATGAACATATCTCCTATGAATTGTAGTTCATTTACAAAGTCCAAATAGTCTGATGTCATCCTAGCAGCCCTAATACATTGCCCCTTAATTGTACTCTTTGGCTCATAGGATGACAACTGGTGTATTCCAAATACCTGTTACTAAATCTCTTTCCTATAAATTCTAGTTTTGATTTTCCCATCTTCCACTAGAATTAATGTATCTAAATAAGCCATATTAATAGGATCAACATTGAAGGTGAATTTCAAGTCATTACACCTCTAATTCAGATATTCTTTAAATTCATCCAGTTCTTCTCTATTACCTTTCCAAATCAAAAAAATATTGTCCAAAAATCGATAATAACAGGACATATCATGATACCACTTACTTCTAAATATATGTTCTTCCTCCCAATCATATAAGTACAGGTTGGCGTAAATGGGGGCACAAGCTGCCCCCATTGCTACTCCTTTCATTTGAATATAATATTCTCCTTCAAACAGGATGTAATTGTGTTTTAAAATCAATTCCATAAATTCCACAGTAAATCCTATCTTGTCCCACGAAAAATTACTTAATTTTTTCATGCAGTTTTCCAATCTGAGCAATCCATCCCCCTGTGGAATGCTGGAAAACAATTCTACCACATCTGTTGTGACTAATACAGCATTTGATATTAACATTTCATTCTTGAGCCTTCCCAGAAAGTCCCAGGAATCTATAACAATATGCTTAATGGAAGAATATAACGGTTTTAACCACACATCCACTACTTTTCCAAAATTAAATGTTTTTGACCTATTGCCAGAGATGATTGGCCGGACGGGGGGTCCTGTAATTCTTTATGGATCTTGGGTATGCCTACCATGGTACTTATAATGGGAAATTCAACTTTCAGATATTCATATAAGTCCTTAACTTTAAAAGTTTATTGGAATCAATTAAGTGATTGAGGACAAAATGTATTTAAACCTAAGGATATTGTAAGTCATTGTTCTGAAGAAGTCCAAGTGTTTTAGATGAAAGCACTTAACAATTGTGTTTTAATAAAGGAGAGTGATTTTATTCCAACTCTGAGTGTCAGTGCTTCGGGTCTGTGCTTGTGGAAACGGACTGTGTTTTTGGTTATCTTGTCGACTGGTTCCAGCATTTATTGTTTTCTCATTACAAATTAGACGTGGCCTCCCGAAGCCGGGCTAATTTTGGTTCCACCGTTCACAAGAGTCTGTTCCGATGAGCCACCCAGGGTGAAGGTGCTAGGGACACGGTCCCATCCAGCAAGAATGAAGGCGAGATTGACAACTTAACATTGAGAAGTTATGTACCTACCATAACGTTCCATGTTAGTTGTCTTCTCGCCCTCTTTCTTGCGTCCCACCCCCCCATCCCCCTAGCCTGAACAGACCTAAGGATCCTTGGGGATCTTCTTGCCTCAATTTTGCCCCCTAGGCTATCCCTACTGGTAGCTATAGGTCTAGGTGACTTTCGAGTGAGGTTTCCTCTCCTCCTTTTGTTGGAGAGCAGAACTGCTATGGTTTCAGCTATCAAACAAGATCTAGGTAGTTAGCGCCTAGCATTGTGGGACATGGGGTAGCCTCGAGCCGGTATAAATTGCTCTCGAGCTTTATCATAGGCCGAGTCAGAGCCGAGGGTCGGCTCCGAACCCATCCAGCAAGAAAGAAGGCGAGAAGAAGACAACTAACATGGAATGTTATGGTAGGTACATAACTTCTCATTTTTGACTATTTTTTGTTCATTGATTCTTATTTTACAGCTTTTTTTATTGCACATTTTTCTGAATGTTAACTTGATGTCATGTAGTGAGTATTTAAGTGGACATGTACAATATTTTATATTCTTAGAACCTTGAAGTATTGAAAGATCTTTAGGATTTTGTATATGTAGTTCATCTGTGCAGTGAAGAGGGGAGTTTATTTGATTCTGTTGTATATTTGTGTGTGTATGTATACACACGCACGCCCCTGCCGTCACGTGGGTTTCCTCTGGGTGCTCTTGTTTCCTCCCACATTTCAAAGGCATGCAGTAGTTGGATTGGACACACTAAATTGGCCATAGGGGAGTGTGTGTGGGTACGAATGAACTACCTTGGCAGGGCTAGCCACCCAGTGGTGTAAACATTGTCTCAAGATGATTGTCACTGCTGAAGTGACACCCCCTACCCCATGTGCAAAAATGGGGAAAAGGGTTTGAGGATGGATAAACAAAATACATGTGTGATATGAAGCATTTAATCAGTTGCACATCTTTTTGATGTTACTGGTAGCACTATTTCTGAAGTTCTGCTGTGAAGTCTGATGCATGTGGATATTTTAGCTGTTATGTACACCTGTAGTATAACTTTGACTTGTACTGTGTGTGTTCTGTTTGGCTCTTTATACCAGTAACCTTGGCTGTTAATATTACTTTGATGCTGTGTCAAACTTAAATTTGATCTCTCTCTCTCTTTTTCAGGATGCTTTCAACATTATTTAATTATTTCTGGTGGGAGCGGCTATGGTTGCCTGTACCACTGACCTGGGAAGACTTGATGGATGTTGATGGGCGTGTGTATGCCAAAGCTTCAGATCTTTATATCACTATTCCAATTGCCTTTATTTTTCTTGTTCTTCGATATTTCTTTGAAATGTAAGTGAGTTGATGCTTGTTTTTCAGTATTTTCCTTATTAAAGTTTGTATACTGGCTGGTGAGGTAGTAACTGTTTAGCCATTTGGCTTGGGAGGTGGTAGAACATCACATACTGTGTGCATATGGACATTTACGCAATAAAAAATATCTTTTGTGCAGTAAGCAAAGAAATAGTATAACGAACGGTGCAGTCTAATAAAGCAGTATGAGTAAATAAATACCAGTTACCAGAAGAGAACTAAAGTAAATATCAATATGAATTAAAGCATAGTCACTATTAAAGTTTAACAATCATAGTGGAAACTCATTGCAACTAAGAACGTGGGATTATACCAAAGCTTTGAAGTAACCAGCATCCTTAATGCATTTGCATTTATTTTAATTCTGTAGATCTACTTTTACATTTTTTTTTTATTATGCGAGATCCTGCAGTTCTGAAATAACTAGCTGGAAGAGAGCTGCTTGAAGCACAAGCTAGCTTTAAAAAGTAACTTTCACAGATAACTAGAAAGGGAGGGTTCAAGAAAGATGTCTGTAATGCAGACATTAGTTTAAAATTTTGTGAAGCACAGACTGGCTGTGCCTGTGAAGTGGCAGCAGACTGATGTCCTTCAAGAATGCAACTGCAGTCATAACATGTGGGTTGTCCTGCCTCAGGCAGCCCTCGGTCGGCCGGATTCCAAAGTCTGGGTCCGACGTCGGCTGATGTCGCATTTCTCTCTGACGTCAGAGCGGCTGGAGTACATAAGCATCAGCCGACGCCATTTTCTTCAGTCTTTCTTGCCGCGCGGTGCCCGAAGCAGAAGCAGTTCGCAAGTGCCGGTCGGTCAGCTCCTGTTTTCTACGATACCGAAGTCTTCAAAAAAGCTAAGTACCCCGTTGGGGACCTTTTCTTGCCTCAGCCGATGTCAGAAATTACTGAAAAAGTTAATAATTGTCTTTTTTGTGGTAAACAAATACCTCATAAGGATTTCCACTCTTACTGCCTCCCTTGCCTGGGCCCAGACCACGACGTCTCGGCCTATGTAGCCTGTGCTCGCTTCAACAAGCACACATTCAGGCGCCGGGCGGAGTTCGCTGAAGACTTTTTCGGCGATAAATTTGCTTATACCATGCCGTCGGATCTTCCGACTTCGCAAACTCCCAAAAAGCGAAAAGACCGGGACAGACATCCTCGGCCCGTGTCTACTACCGACTCCACGCCAAAACCTAGCGCGAGTGCTCCGGTTCCCTCTGAGACGGTCTCTCCACCGCTCCGAACCGAAGACACCGCATTACCGACGACTCCGATTCCAGACATTACTCCGACGCCAGTTATAGATTTTCCTCCGGATACCGAAACCGAGGAAATGCCCGAGACCATTGCTGTAGACAAGGTCACTCCTGCACGTGGAGCTGCCAGGCCCCCTATGGCCATGTCTATTAAGGCCTACACTAGGGCTAAGGCAGCCAGCAAAACAAAGCATATTACTCCTAGAGCCTTACCTCAGCCGACTCCGGAGACACAAATTATGTCCATGGCTGCTGATTTAATTTCCATGATTAGAGGTTCGCAGACCCATCCTGAGAGAGCATCCCAGCCTCCTCCTGATAAAAGGCCCCGGGTTGAACCCTCTGACCCTACTCCTTCAGATGAAGACTCTGTCCACTCTGATAGCCAGGAAGAGCTCTTCCAGACCTATGAGGACTCTGATGCAGAAGATTCCAAACCTTCGGCCTCCCCTCCTGAGGATATTTCCTTTGGGGAAGTTCTGCACACCATGAGGGAACATTTCAAGTGGCAGGGCCAGGAATATTCTGATTCCAGGAAACGCCTTAGGACTTTCCTTAAGAAGCCTCAGCACAGGCCCTTAGCTATTCCTCCTGTACTTGATGTTCTGGATGATTTGTACTCTGATTCTAGTGCTACCCCTGATACTCTCCCTCCTGCTCCAGCCAAGCCGGACAGGTATTACAGGGTCCCAGAAACTCATTCACATTTATTCAGGGCCCATACTGTTGATTTGGAAACTATTTCACAGGGGCCTAAAGGAGTTTCAGCCTCCACCTCAAAAAATCCTTTGCCCTCCAACAGGGAAGCAAGGTCATTAGAGAGATGGGGTAAAAAGATTTACACCTCCACTACTTTATCTATGAGAGCTTTAAATTGCCTTTTTCATATGTTCCAGTATCAGGATTATCTCTTAGAAGATTTACAAAAAACACTAGCTTCTCCTGATCCTTTAGACAGGAAAACTTTGCAGGAAGCTGTACATAACACTCAGCAAGTAAGCAATCCCTTCCTGCAGTGTGGATATGATGCACTGGAAGCTTCATGTAGGGCAGCTATGACAGGGGCAGTGATGCGAAGACATGCTTGGTTAAAAGATCAACCTCTACCAGATCATGTAAAAGCAAAACTTCTGGATGCACCTCTGGAAAAGAACAAGCTTGTTGGTGCAAATGCTAAGGATGTGTTAAAGACCATCGAAGAAAAAGCAAAATCAGTTCAAACTGTAAAGGATTTCCTCCAGGTTCAACCCCCCAGATTCAGTAGGAATTGGCCTTCAAAAAACTGGTCCTTTCCTAATCCAGAAAAGTTTCAAAGGGGTAAGAACAGACGTGGCCGAGGAAGAGGCCAATACAGAGGCCCTTACAGGGGACGTCAATGGCAGCCAGGAAACCAAAGAGGTGATGCAGGGGTTTCTCCTGCCCAACAACCACAATCTCAATTACTTTCCTCTGCTACCGCCTACCAGGGAACAACTAGAAGCTCCCTTGGGCGGGAAATTATCTCTGTTTGCAAAAAACTGGCACAGACTGACAAAGGACAAATGGATTTTAGACATTGTAGACCAAGGGTACAGGTTTCATTTCCATACCTTACCAAGGAAACAAGGCATGCCAAATCTACCACAACATCAAAGGGCAGAGGCTATCAAGCAAATCTCTCTGCTAACTCAAATGAAAGCAATAGAAAGAGTTCCACAACAAGAACAAGAACAGGGGTTTTACTCAAGACTGTTCCTTGTTCCAAGAAAAGAAACTCAATGGAGACCAATACTGGACTTGTCCGCATTAAACACCTTTCTCATAGTACCGAAGTTCAAAATGCTGACTCTACAGCAACTCCTTCCCATGCTGGGCAAGGAGTCGTGGCTGATCACTCTGGACCTCAAGGAGGCATTACCTGCATGTCCCTATCAGACACAGTTGCAGAAGATACCTCAGATTTCTTGCAGGGCCAGAGCATTATCAATTCTCAGCATTGTCATTTGGCTTATCTACTGCGCCCAGAGTGTTTACAAAATGCCTGGCTTCAGTAATTGCTCTTTGCAGGCTCCAGGGTATACAAATCTACCCGTACCTGGACGACTGCCTCATACAAGCGGACGACAAATTGATGACAAAAAATCTGGAATATGTCATACGATTACTTCAAGCTCTGGGATACACAGTCAACTTCCAAAAGTCAAGACTGCAGCCATCCCAGCAAATAATCTTCTTAGGAGCCAAACTAGACACAGCCTCTCAAATGGCTTACCTGACAGAAGACAAGCAAGAGAAGTTAACTCAATACTTCAAAGGTTTAGCAAAACTCACCCAGATGACTGCAAGGAGATTCCTACAGGCCCTGGGTTACATGGCATCCTGCATTCTACTGGTTCCATTAGCAAAACTACACATGAGAAAGCTTCAATGGTACCTAAAAAGCATTTGGTCTCAACACAGCAACAACTTGGAGACAATCATAACACTCATTCCATGCTTGCAAAAGGAATTCCAATGGTGGGCTTCGGTGAGCCAGGAAAACACAGGTTTGTCATTCAAAAAACCACAGATAACACAGACCATGACTACAGACGCCTCAGACCTCGGATGGGGGGCACACATGAAAGGCAGGTGTATACAAGGACAATGGTCTCCAAAGGAAACACATCTGCATATAAATCAAAAGGAAATGCTGGCAGTAATGCATGCTGTCGAGGCTTTTCAAAACCAACTCCAGCAAGGCCACTTAATGATACGGACAGACAACACCACTGTGATGTGGTACATAAACAAGCAGGGGGGCACTCACTCTTACCCCCTTTGCAGACTGACAATGCAGCTTTGGGAGAAATCACTGAGTCTAAACATCCAGTTGCAATCGCAGTTTGTTCCAGGAAAAGACAATGTGTTGGCGGACAGCCTAAGCAGGAATTTCACAGATGCACACGAGTGGAGGTTGCATCCGAAGGTTTTCAGACAACTCACTTCGACATGGGGCAAGCCAGAAGTGGACCTATTTGCCTCTCACCTCAGTCATCTACTACCAAAATTTTGCACAAGGACATACCATCCAAAGGCTTGGAAAGTTGATGCTCTTTCATTCAACTGGAGCTCCCTAGCAATCTATGCATTCCCACCTCTGCTACTGATGACCTCAGTATTACTAAAGATCAAAGCAGAGAAGCCCAAGGGAATATTAATAGCTCCGGATTGGCCAAGACAACACTGGTACCCACTACTGCGGGGCATATGTCACACCAGGAGGTGGGCCCTCCCTCAGTGGCCTCTACTGACTCAGCATAATTTCGAAACACTGCATCCAAACCTTCAGACTCTGCAGCTAACAGCCTGGGAGATCCCATAAATGAATTCAACTTACCTCTCTCCAAAGAAGTTCAGCGGATACTAACAGAGGCTCGAAGACCGTCCACCAGAAAGGTTTACTTAGCAAAGTGGAAAAGATTCAGCAATTGGAATACCAGCAAAGGGCATGATGCATCATTACTGAACATCCCACTTATCTTGGAATATTTGGCAGATATGTTAGAGTGGCCTCTCATATTCTTCAATAAAAATACATGCATCTGCTATTTCAGCTAGATACAACACTGATCCTCCTGTTTTTTCTCACCCCTTACTAAGACAATTCCTCAGGGAAATCAAGAACATTAAGCCACCAAGAAAGGCCCCAGTGCCAGCCTGGGACCTCAATTTTGTCTTAGAAAAACTGACTCTACCTCCTTTTGAGCCAGCAGCTTCAGTTGACTTGCAATTTCTCTCATGGAAAACAGCCTTCCTGTTGGCAATAACCTCAGCAAGAAGGGTTTCGGAACTACAGGCCCTAATGGCAATACCACCCTTTATCATTTTCCACAGAGACAGGGTTTCTTTAAGGACCAACCCTACCTTTATGCCAAAGGTGGTATCTAGGGTTTCTCTAAATCAAGCCATTCATCTGCCTGCCTTCTTCCCAATCCGAGAATAAGGGGAAAGGCTTTGCATACCTTGGATATTCATAGACAACTTCGATACTACCTGGACAGAACAAAGGCCAGTAGGAAGTCTGAACAGCTTTTTGTAGCTTATGCCCCTGCAGTCCAAGGAAAAGCAATTTCAAAACAGACTATTTCTAAATGGATTGGACATTGCATCAGATTCTGTTATTCCTTTCATGGAAAGACTGTTCCAGCCTATGTCAGACCACATTCCACCAGAGCTACAGCCACCTCTACAGCATTTTTAAGAGGGGTGCCTACAAAGGACATTCTAGAAGCTGCTACATGGAGCTCCGTGCATACATTCTCCAAACACTACAATCTCCCTTTATACTCCAGATCCAGAGCAGGCTTTGCTTCGGCAGTCCTGCAGGGTTTGATTGCCACACCTTCTCTTTCCTAGAGCATACCTCCTCCCCCAGCTAAGCTATGGTATTCTACCCACATGTTATGACTGCAGTTGCATTCTTGAAGGACATAGTACAGTTTTGTACCTACCATAAATGTAGATGTCCGAGAGACATGCAACTGCAGTCGGGTTTTCCCTCCCTCCATACCCCTCTATGCCTAGGGTCCACTCCTATCCCCCCCACTCTTAGCTGGGGATATCTGTTATGGTGTATTTGTTTTATTACTAATGTATTTGTTTGGAATCCTGTTTATGTCTACCAATTTGATTACAGCCTTCCCTGGAGGGCACCTGGCATCTGGGGCAAGAAACACTGAAGAAAATGGCGTCGGCTGATGCTTATGTACTCCAGCCGCTCTGACGGAGAGAAATGCGACATCAGCCCCAGACTTTGGAATCCGGCCGACCGAGGGCTGCCTGAGGTAGGACAACCCACATGTTATGACTGCAGTTGCATGTCTCTCGGACATCTACATTTATGGTAGGTACAAAACTGTACTTTCCAGCATGGAAAATAGTGGCGGTATGATGATTTGTACAGCAGACTAGGAGAACCACACATGTAGGGAAGCAACCTGTAGTCCAGTTAGTATGCAAAAGACAGGAATTGATTATCTCCATATTGATCACTGCTGCAGTATTGTTAGCTGTGTGGGTTATATCCTGCCAAGGCTATAACAACTGGCCAATTTCAAAAGCTTCAGTGCACCATCTATATGCCTAAACTGTTAAGCAGCCCAAGCAGTGTTGACTAAATATGTTTAGGCTTGAAACCCTTCAGAACTTTACTGCTGCCGATAAGTACGCTCCTGAGGCTTTTGAGGATGGACTGTCAGCTTGCGCTTTTCTTTCCTGAGCAGACAAGTTCTCTTTGGGGGAAAAACTTCCATTTTCTAAAATTTTGTAAATGTTTTATTACTTTACTCTTCAGGACAGTTTATTTTAAAGCTAAGGCTGTTATTTAACAGACTGTTTCAAGACTGTAACGTACTTTTAAAAGGAGCACTCCTTTCTTTCTGTCCGTTTAAAAATAGTGTAAACTAATTGAAAACATTTTATGTGAAGTATGAAGTACTTAATTTTTCCATTGTGGGGCTGTCTTGGGTGTTGTAAAGTGCTTTACTGTGTTTTTTCTGTCAGAGTAATTTTTGCTGACTGGTAGATTTACTGGCATTTGCTGCTTGTTTCTCTCGGGGAAAGAGATGCCATTTTCAGCTTAACCATTCAATTGACTACTGGTTCCGCGATCAGTCTTCCTTCCACAAAAAGGAAAAGTTAAGCAAACAGCCTTTACTACCACAGCAGGCTAGCAATTTGCCTCAGCCGCAGGTGGGTGACTCTGCTGTGGCCATTTGTTGCACCTCCTACCACTCTATCTTTTATCCTGGATTGCTTTGATGTAGCACCTACAACCACTATGGACTTGGGGGTCAGTCACATCCTTTGTGGCTGTTGGAGTCTCCTCAGTGAGCAAGGGGGAGTCGCTGTTGTCATGCTAGGAGAGGGAACATGTAAGGTTTCCCTATTGTGTCAGAGCCCATCCCTGGGGAAGCAGCTGCTGCCATTAGTAACACCGTTGGCCCCATTTGTCCTGTCAAATAGAAATTGAAAACCAAACGTGTATCTACCCCTCCTCAAATTAAGTTGGATAGGAGGAGCTTACTGGGACTGGCCCAGGGTTTAATTCAGGCTATTGATCCTTCTTGTAAAGTAGTTTCTGGTAATGAGGGATTCTGAATCTGAACGGGAAGATGCAGGACCAAATTCAGAGTTTTGTCTTCAGATTTCTAATTCAGACTCTGGAGAGCTCACTTTCTGATTCTCCCTGTAGGAGATTCTCTTCCTGTGAGACTACCATTAGAGAAGGTCCCAGTGATTTCAGTGGGTAAACACTGATGTTGCTTAGTCTCTCAGAAAATACTACGAGTGGTTAGAGAATTTTTTTTCAAAATGACCACCTGTTCATAATCTCTTCTCTGCTTTAGAGGATTTGTCTTAGAGCCTGCAGTTTTCCTGATGATCATTCAGCTCTCCGTAAAGAGGCACATAGGATGCTTAAAGTTTCTCAGTCTTTTAAATTGCTATACTCCACTCCCAAACTTGACCCAGCAACTATAGCCTTTGTTGATTCCACTGCTGCTAAGCAGTTGGTTAATTCCAGTCGTAATCTTTCTAATAAACATGGAAAGGTTATTGATAGTTATGTTTTCAAGTTCTCAGGCTCATGTTAGTTGACAGATTGTGAAATTATAAGGAATAGGTGATCTACAGATGTGATATTTTTGATTGTATGGATTGTTGGATCAGACCTGGGCACCATCTCTGAAGCTTCACATTCCAAGGGATTGGACTCCCTCCCCTACTCATAATTCTTTGCACTCTCTACTTTAGTACCTCAGACCTGATTTTCTGCCTGAATCATCAGATGTGTGTTGTTCAGGCAAGGGTGCTTTTATTCTTAAAGTATATCCTTTTTGGACACCTGCAGTGTTGTGACCTCCCCTCTTACAGAGAGGCTCGTCTCTACAGTTTTTCCTCTCTTGGATCAAAGTTGTGGAAAAAAAAATCGTAGTTGCTGCTACAGAGTTAGGGTTAGGCCTTGGGGTACTGTTTATTTCTCTCTCTAATAGTTTTGTCCTTCAGTATTTTCTGGTGTGACTGTATACAGTCACTTTTAGGATCTCTCTGGTGTTTTTTGGGAGATGTCAGGTGGTCAGAGGTTTAAGAAATGTGCTGAGTGTGGGCACAAAATCCCCTCAAGGTTCACGTGTCTAGTGTTTTCAGTACTGCCCATCTCGATACTGATTTGTGATGCCCGTGTTTCTTTCAGCACTAGGACCCTTCAAAAGGAAAAGCTGATAGTCAAATGTTGTCTCCCTCGTCAGACAGGGTGCTCTCTCCCTGATGCATCATTGTAATCCACTGCTGCCTCTTCTCCAGCCAAGAAACAGGACAAATCCAAAACAAAAAGAAAAAGACAAGCCAAGTGAAAACTCTCTCTCACTGGAACCTGCAAGTCCGAGGATGCATTCTCCTGTTCGGAAGAAAAGATTTTTTGAGACTACCCTTGGTGGTGTCTTCAATTTGGTCATCCAGAAGCCTAACTGAGCTAGATGTCGATAGAATGATGAGAAAGTTCTGAGAACACCAAATTCACCTTTGGGTTCTCTTGGTGGTTCCAATGTTTAATAAACAGCATAAATACGTTAAAAACATCCAAGAAAAAGACAAGTGCTTTCACACCTATCCAGGTGCTGCTTCAGATCTAATAAACAGACACAGAATGCTGCTTAAATATACACAGTTTCAGGTCTACCTTTTAGTCACATGACCTAAGCCGTGGTCTTAAATGAACATGGTCATTTAAACCTTTCCCTCTGTCACTTTGTGATTCTAAAATCCATTTGGTTTCGATGCATTCTGTTTTGTGTTCACATACACAGTCTTTCAAAGCTGTTAGTTTTACCAACCTAAAAACTTTTACAAAACCATGCAGCTCGCTAAATAAGCAAGATTACAGCTTTTACAGTTTGCAAAGAAATTGAATTTATAAATCTGCTTAGTCTCAGGATGCTCAAATCTATCAGTTTCAATAAACTGACATGTTAGTCTCTGCAAAGGTGAGTTCCTATTGTATTAGTAATCCTTTGTTTCTTCTGAACAAGTTTATAGCACATTTTTGTTTAAAGTATTGTTCTTAAAACAAAATTTAGGAGCCTCGCCTAAAATGGTTTGTTTTTATCACATGTAAAGACATGCCAGCGTTCTCTTTCACAGACTGAGGTAACATCATTTGAGAAGGTAATACTCATTCTCAGTGTCTCCTGACACCCTGGAACTATTAGCCTCTGGGTCTTAATGAGGGAAATATAGTTTGGCCTGAGCATTCCTATTAGCGCAAGCCCCTTTTCGTGCTACATCTATCCCATGCTGTTGGTAGCCTGTACCAGTAAAATCATTTGCCAGCTCATCAAAACCACATTCCATACATTCATCATCTGCATTAAATCTGGCATACCTAAGGAACTGTCCTTTCAAGACATCCTTGGGATACGTTGTGGGCGCATACTCTGCCTATGTAAAATGCTACATTTTTTTACAAGATTGTTTTTCTAAACATGAGTGTCTAAACCATTCAGTTTCTTGATTTTAACATCTAAAAACTCTATTCTCAGCAGAAAACGTAAGGGTAAATTGTAGGAACTTGGTTATCTGTTGCTGGCATGCAGCAAAGTCATGCAGCATAGAAAATGAACCTGCCCGTACAAAATATGTATCTTCCACAAACTTGGCCATAGTATGAAGTATACTGTTTAAAGTGAACCAAGCTGGAAAGCACAAACTAGTAACTTTGAAAATGAAAAAACCAGGATCCAACCAAGAGACGCACTGAGGCACAATAAGCTAGTGCTTTCATCCACTTTTAATGATGTGAACTTCAGAAAAACAAATAACCACCTAACCACCTTTTAAATGATTCATTTTGGCAGCTCCTTTTTGGGGCTGATACATACCCAGGGCTTAATGAAGTCATTAACATAAAATGTTTTTTAAAGTATAGATAAATAGAGCATGGAATAACATACTGATATATTGTATTTATTTATATGTATGTATATACATTTTTATAGATATATCAATTATTTTACATAGTATTACTTTAAATTTATTTCATTGTGCAGACTATGACATCATTTCCTGTAATGAATCATTTAAAAGGTGGTTAGGTGGTTATTTGTTTTTCTGAAGAAGTTCACATCATTAAAAGTGGATGAAAGCGCTAGCTTATTGTGCCGCAGTGTGTCTCTCGGTTGGATCCTGGTATACTGTTTAAAGTGGTTACTGTCATTAAAGACGGTGTCTCTTATTAAACTAGCATGAAGTTTGTGTAGCTATTTGGCACAAGGTGTACCCATCGCTACACCCACCTTTTGCTTGTATAGCTGATCATTAAAAGTAAAAACATTGTTCAAAATCAAATCAAGAAGTATGCTTATAAGATATGTCCTGCACTGTAATCAGAATATTTAGACAGAAACAGAGTAACAGATTCAATCTCTGTGTCAGAGTATGACTGTGAGAAGGGATACCACATCCATTGCAATCAGCAGAATATTATCGCTGTTGGTGCTGGACCACTCAAAGATGTTAAGTGCTTAGTATCTCTAATAACAGTGTTAACTTTGTCTAATACTGGTCGCAATTGCTTTTTAACATAAATTAGATGGAGGCTCAGTTGCCCAACCATGGCTAGAGAATGTAGACTTCATTGGAGGGTTTTCCAGAGATTTATGGATTTTAGGGAGGCCATGTAAAATAGGAATGGTAGAATATTTAATCTGAAAATATTCAAACAATTCTTTGTCAGTGTTACCTTCCATCAACAAATCATGCAGATTAGGGCAGATTCTTGATAACTTATCAATGTCTGACTTAGAGCAAACAGCATAAGTAAAACTGTCAGGCAGCATATTACACAAGCTCTCTTTGTACCTAGAGGTGTCCATGACAGCTATGGTGCCCTCATTGTCTGCAGGTCGAATATATACATGTTCCATCAAAGTTAAGTCCATAATGCCCTTAAACTGTGTTTCAGTAAGGTTAAAAAAGTCTCTACCGTGTTTACTTAGCAGCAGCGTACATATAGCTTGTTCACAAAGTTTCAAAAAAGTCTCAACCAGCAGGTGGATTCACTGGGACAGATCTCTCAAACATGGCTCTGAACATTGGAGTTTAAACCATACATCAGTTTCAAAGAAATACTCCAGACAATCTCAAGTCTGTAAGTCACACAGAGGAGCCTTGCTTAACACTTGTCGTCGTTCATATGGTCGCAATCAAGTCCGTGGAATCTGTATGGCTGGACCAAGATCCAACTGCCCAGCCATTGGTGTCCTTTTTCAAACCTACTTGCCTCTGCAAGTAATCTCTCTCCACGAGATATATATATATATATATATATATATATATATATATATATATATATATATATATATATATATATATATATAAAAATGTTCGTACCAAGTAAATTATCATAGTTTGTTCACTGAATAATATTGGGTACGCTTCCACTGTCAGAGTTACTGCTGCTGGTAAATTTTCTTCTCCGAAAGTAGAAAAAGGGGGAGGGGGGGGAGCAAGTGGATTAGTTGCTGTAGCTTGAAAGTGTCCATTCACAGATCTCCCACCAGCATCTGAGTTCTCAGAAGTAACAGCTGCAAAACTAGCAGTGTTCCTTTTATCATTGGAAACAGGTCACTGAACAAAATTGGGTTTTTGGCCATGCAAATATGCGACCATTTTGAAAATCAGCAAAATCTCTTGCTAATTTCTGTGCTTGACCTGTAAGTGCTTATCAAAAGCAGCTATGTCTAAGAAGAGATAATCTAATTTATGCTTAGAAAACAGTGGGACTGAATAACTGTCAATCTTCCTGAAATCAGAGTAATGTTCTTGTAAAACAGCTTAGACTAATTTTAAAATGTTGAATCAGTAGTCTTGTATAGTTAAACCCCAATTCAAGATTCAAAGCCTGCCATTTCCTCAGCAAATCTGGGTACCAATTCCCACATGTAGGCATCCTTAGAACTCTCATGTCTCTTTGTATGCCTTTATGAAACAAACAAGGTTCTAAATGCAGCCTTTGCCACGGCAGGCATTTAAACTTGAACAGGTTGCTTTCCACCCTTCTAAAAATTGCCATAAAACAGTCAAAGCTTGTATCAGTCTGCTCAACTGCAGAGACCATGCTCACAGTCAAAGTACTAAGTGAAGGATTACCTTCTATCTGTAGCATATGATCCACTCTGCCCAGAAATGTTAGGGAAGTAGAGCCATTCAGGTTGTAGTCTAGTTCCAGAGATCCTCACTCAGCCATGCTCCATGGCCCAGATACAAAATCAAACAAGAAAGGCAAACGGATGAAGACTGGTTAAACACAAGTCAAACAATCCAAGTAGAAGAATAACCAGTCAACACTGCTGAATCCAGTGAAGTAGCAATTCCATAGTTTAATAAAACAGCATAAAAAATGTTAACATCCAAGAAAAAGACAATCGCTTTCACACCTATCCAGGTGCTTCTTTAGATGTCATAAAACAGGCAAAGAATACTGCTTAAATACACAGTTTCAGGTCACGTGACCTAAGCAGTGGTCTTAAAATGAACATGGTCATTTAAACCTTTCCTTTTGTCACTTTGTAATTCTAAAATCCATTTAGTTTAAATACTTTGTTTTAGTGCTGATATCACCACCTCTAATGCTGACATTGAAAAGTTTTAGCACAGTAAATTTAAACTTATGAGTACTTCCAACAACTAAAATATGTTTTGTCCAAGCTTTTGTGTTATGTTAGTGTTTCACTGCTGCAGTCATCACATTTGGGTTATCTGCTTGCAGTAGCCCACACTGGGCCTAATTATCAAAGTCTTGGGTCCTGCATCGGTTGCTGTCTCATCTTCCATAACGTCAGGTAGTCAGGGGTGTAAAGCATGCAGCCGACGCCATTACATCAGTCTTTCTTGCCGTGTGGTGTCCGAAGCAGAAACGGTTCGCAAGTGCCGGTCGGCTGACTCCTGAAATTTTCAATGTTCTTCGTCTTCCCTTGCTGCAGTCCTGACAATTGGGTATAGTCCGCGTCCCAGTCGGCCCGAATACCAGAGTATAAGGCTGACGTCGGTCATGGCGCCTTAGACTGACGTCAGTACGTCAGGGTACTAATGCGCATGACCGACGCCATTTCCTCAGTCTTTTTTGCCGCATGGTCCGATGCAGAAGCAATTTTGCGAGTGCAGGTTGGCGTTCTGAGATTTTCCGAAACCGGAGTTTCAGACTGAATACAGAGTTGGCTAAGTAACCCGTTGGAACATTTTGGTTTTTCTTGCCTCAGTATTTAACCGGATGTCAGAAAAAGTGAATAACTGTATTTCTTGTGGGAAGCAGATACCGCATAGGGATTATCATACTTTGTGTATACCTTGTTTAGGGCCTGAGCACGACGTTGTTGGTTGCCGCTCTTGTGCTAGATTTAACAAGCGCACTATTAAGAGGAGGCTTGATTGTGCTAGGTTAGTGTTTGGGAAGCGTTGCAATTATACTATGCCGCCGGATACTCCGGCGCCTGCTTCATCTAAGAAGCGCAAGGACAAAAACAGTGAAGTCTAGGGTGAGGAACCGCAGTCCCGGACGCCGGTCCTTTAGAAGGCTCAGGGAGCCAGAGGTTTTGCCAGGAGTCTCTATGGAGTCTCAGGCAGATACTTTACTGTTACAGGATGTGCCCTCTCAGGAGGTAGGCCAGGCTGTGGGGCTTCTCAGGCAACTGTTCTTCCCTCTCTTCCCAAGGTAGTTAGGGCCTCTCCTTCTGTTGCCAAAGCTTCTTTTAGAGGAAGGCCAAGTTCAGCTTCTGTAGGGGCTTCTCCTAGCATTTCGGCTCTGTGCCTAAGAAACATATGCTTAAAATGGCAGAAGATTTGATTACTCTGATTAGAGGTTCTATGCCCCCACCTGATAAGAGGCCTAGGGTGGAACAGGAGTTTGATAGTTTTGAACAGTGTTCACAGGCTTCAGAGTCTTCTGTGGAAGACTTGCAAGAGTTTCCTACTTATTCTGATTCTGATGTGGATGATTCCACTCCTTCAGCTTCTCCTCCTGAGGATTTCTCATTTTCAGAGACTCTTCACTCCATGAGGGAGCACTTTAAATGGGAAGGCCAAGATTACTCTGACTCCAGAAAAAGGCTTAGGGAATTCTTGTTTTTGCCTCAGCATAGGCCCTTAGCTATTCCTCCGGTGTTGAATGTGGTGGAGGATGTTTTTGCAGAGGCTTCTCTGAACCCTGATTCCTTGCCTCCTGCTCCTGTTAAGCCTGATAGGTATTATAGGGTGCCCGAAGCTCATAAGTATTTGTTTAAGAGTCCCAGGGCGGACCCAGAAACTGTTTCTCAGGGGCCTAAGGGTGTTAAAGCTTCTGTGGTTAAAAATCCTGTACCCTCTGATAAAGAGGCAAGGGCTTTGGATAGGTGGGGTAAGAAAGTATATACTTCTTCCACTCTAGCCATGAGGGCGTTGAATTGTCAATTTCATATGCTGAAATATCAGAATTATCTCCTTTCACAATTGAAATCTAAGGTGGATGCTTTGGCGGAAGGTATTGAGTGTAAAGAATTGCTGGATTTGGTTCATGTGTCTGAACAGGTGGGTAAGCATTCTTTGCAGTGTGGTTTTGATGCTGTTCAGGCCTCCTCGAGGGTGGCTGCTACTAGTTCTGTTCTTCGCAGACATGCATGGTTGAAGGATCAGAATTTAGCTGAGCATGTTAAGACCAGGATTTTGGATGCTCCTTTACAGTCTGATGTGTTGTTTGGACCGCCTGTGGAAGCAGTTTTAAAGAAAATGGAGGACAAAGCTAAGTCTATGCAGACTGTTAAAGATTTTTGCAGGTGCAGCCTCCGAAGTTTAGTAGAAATTGGCCTGCTAAGGGGTGGACGTATCCTGCTTATGGTTCCCAGTCTAGGGGTAGGTCTAGACGTGGTAGGGGCAGGGCTCAAGGTCTTTAGGCCTAGATCAGACAGTTCACCTGCTCAGACTTCTGGTGAGGGCAGGGGTCAGTCCTTTCGTAAGCAGAACCAATGACCTGCCTTTTCAGCTGCCAGTGGACTCTCGTCTGGCAGCTCCTTTGGGAGGAAGATTGTCTCTTTTCAAAGAAAATTGGGATTTAATCACTCAAGACAGATGGGTGCTGGATATCATTCATCACGGGTACAGATTTTATTTCCACACAATGCCCTCTTTCAAAGGCATGCCAGATGTTCCTCCTCCACAAAGAAAAGAGGCTCACAAGCAAGTTTTTCAGTTACTCCAGATAGGGGCTATTCAGCCAGTCCCGGTGTCAGAAAGGGGCTTCGGATTTTATTCTCGCCTGTTCCTAGTACCAAAGAAGGGGAACACGTGGAGACCAATTTTGGATTTATCTATCCTCAACACTTATCTGGACATTCCCAAGTTCAAGATGTTGACGTTACAGCAACTGTTACCTCTGCTGGGCAAGGATCACTGGATGGTAACTTTGGATCTCAAGGAAGCTTACCTTCATGTGCCCATAAGGCTAAGTTGCAGGAAGTATCTGCGTTTCAACTGGAGATTTTCATTATCAGTTCTCTGCATTGCCCTTTGGCTTATCTACTGCCCAGAGTATTCACAAAGGTTCTGGCTCCAGTGATAGCTTACTTCAGGCTTCAAGGCATTCAAATTTATCCTTACTTGGACGACTGCCTGATTCTGGCTCAAGAAAAGGAACACCTTCTACAGCATCTGGAATATGTCATAGCAGTGCTAAGATGCCTAGGGTATTCTGTGAACGAAATAAAGTCCAGTCTAGTACCCTCTCAAGACATGTGCTTTCTGGGTGTGAGACTGAATACAGCAGCCCAGAGGGCCTTTTAACCCCGGACAAACAAAAGAGTCTGTCACTTTACTTCCACCAACTATCTCATCAGTCCGTGCTGACTGCAAGGACAGTCCTTCAAGCATTAGGGTTCATGGCATCTTGTATTCTGGTGCTTCCCAATGCCAAACTGCATATGAGGAAGCTGCAATGGTATCTCAAAATGTATGGACACAGCACTGCCAAGATTTGGACACTGTCATTCAAATAATACCTTGCCTTCAAAAGGAATTCTTGTGGTGGGCTCAGGAATGTCACCTAAACAAGGGACTCTCTGTGACCCGCCAGAGGCGAGTCAGATTTTAACGACAGATGCCTCGGACACTGCTTGGGAGCTCATCTAAATGGAAAGTGGATACAAGACAAGTGGCCTGCCAGACTACAGCATCTACATATCAACATGAAGGAGATGTTAGCAGTCCAGTTTGCATTGATGGCGTTCAAGGAGTTACTTCTTCCAGGGCAGGTGTTGATTCTGACAGACAACACAACTGTCATGTGGTACATCAACAAGCAAGGGGAACACATTCTTATCCTCTATGCAGGCAAGCAATGATTTTATGGGAGACTGCTAAGCCTGCAACTGACTCTTCAGGCAAGGTTTCTGCCAGGAGCACAGAACTCCCTAGCAGATGTATTAAGCAGACAAATCATGGATCCCCACGAGTGGAAACTGGATCTTCATGTATTTCAGAAATTGACAGTGTCATGGGGAACTCCAGACATAGATCTGTTCGCTTCTCCACTAAACCACCAGCTGCCAAAGTATTGCACAAAGGGGTTTCATCACACAGCTTGGAAAGTGGATGCTCTGTCTTTCAGTTGGAAAAACCTTCATGTCTATGCCTTTCCACCTCTACCTCTTCTTCCAAAGGTATTACTAAAGGTCAGACAGGACAGGCCAAGGATGATTTTGATGGCTCCAGATTGGCCTCGCAACACTGGTACCCACTTCTAAGGAGTCTTGTAAAGAAGCCTCCATGGCCTTTACCTCTGATTCCTCATCTGTTATCTCAGAAGGACGGTCATCTGCTCAATGTCAAGCTTCAATCTCTTCATCTCACAGCCTGGCATATTCTGTGTTGAAGCATGGTAGGTCTCAGCTTCCTCAACAAGTTTTAAATGTGATTATGGAAGCTAGAAGGCCTAGTACTAGGAGAGTGTACGCAGAAAAATGGAAGAGATTTTTATTTTGGAGTACAGCAAAGAATTTGGAGATTTCAGAGCCTAATTTGAGTGTGGCTCTTCAATATCTTACTGAATTATTGGACAAAGGTTTGTCTTTCTCTTCCATAAAGATTCATGCTGCAGCAATTTCAGCTCACTATGATTGTGACCCACCTTTGTTTTCGCATCCTTTGTTCAAGCAGTTTCTTAGAGGGGCAAAGAATATAAGACCCCCACGAGAGCTCCTACTCCTGCTTGGGATCTCAATTTTGTGTTGGAAAACTTACTCTACAACCTTTTGAGCCTGCAGCTACTGCTGAATTGAAATATTTGTCATGGAAGACTGCTTTTCTGTTGGCTATTACTTCTGCAAGAAGGGTATCTGAGTTGCAGGCCCTTATGGCAGTAGAGCCCTTTTGATTTCCCATAAGGACAGGGTATCATTACCTACTAATCCTTCCTTTATGCCTAAGGTGGTTTCTAGTGTGGCTTTAAACCAAACTATTCATTTGCCTCCCTTTTTTGCAGATCCTCAAAATAAAGGGGAAAAGATTTTGCACACTTTAGATGTACACAGGCAATTGCGTTATTATTTGAGCAGGACTAAAGATTTTAGGCAGTCTCAGCAGTTACTTGTTTCTTTTGCTTTAAGTTCACAGGGCAAGCCTGTGTCAAAACAAACTATTTCTAGGTGGATTGGCTTTTGCATTGCATTTTGTTATTCCCATCATGGCAAAGAGGTTCCAGCTGGGATTAGGCCTCATTCCACTAGGGCTACTGCCACTTCAACAGCATTTCTAAGGGGGGTGGCAACTAAGGATATTCTGGAAGCAGCTACTTGGAGTTCAGTGCATACTTTCTCTAGGCATTATCACCTGCCTATATACTCTAAGACTAGAGCTGGTTTTGCCACAGCTGTTTTACAAGGCATGTTGTCAGCTCCTGCTACTTTATAAATTGCCAGCCTCCCTTACCTCTGCTTTGGGATTCTACCCAATTGTCAGGACTGCAGCAAGGGAAGACGAAGAACATAGTACAGTTTTGTACCTACCATAAATGTAGATGTTCAAGGATTCCCTTGCTGCAGTCCAATTTACCCTCCCTCCTTCCCCTCTGTGTTTCAGGGTGGTTGTGTAGGTGAGTTTACATGCTTATATTTTTGTATATATATTACTGTATATATTGTACATGTTTTTGGTGCAGGTTGTTTTGGGACTTGTCTTTTTGGGTCTTCTGACAGCTGCCGCAAGAACAGACTGAGGAAATGGCGTCGGTGATGGCGCTTAGTACCCTGACGTACTGAGGTCAGTCTAAGGCGCCATGACCGACGTCAGCCTTATACTCTGGTATTCGGGCCGACTGGGACGCGGACTATACCCAATTGTCAGGACTGCAGCAAGGGAATCCTTGAACATCTACATTTATGGTAGGTACAAAACTGTACTTTTTCGAGTTTCAGAACCAAAGTGTTCAACTAAGCTTAGTACCCCGCTGGGGAAACTTTTTCTTGCTCTAAACCAATGTCAGTAAAAGTTAACAATTGTATTTCTTGTGGAAAGCAAATACCTCAAAGCTTTTCATTTGTACTGCATTCATTGCTTAGGCCCAGACTACGACGTACCTCTGTCGGTTTTGTGCCTTATTTAAACCACGAACTATTTGTCTGTTTCTTTACACTTCTAAATATTTTGGTAGTCTGTTCAATTATCCAGAAATGGCTTCGGTAAGCCATCTGACTACCGACTCCGAAAAAGCGCAAAGATAGACAGACCGCATAGGTCCAAAGCTGCCAACAATGCTTCTCCTAAGCTAGTCGCCAGTTTGCCGGTACTCAGTGGGGCTCTTTCGCAGCCCCTGATACCTGCTACTTCAGATTCGCAGGCCTCTACTGAGACCCATTCGGAGTCCGATATGCCGCAAGATGTTTCAACTCTGGAACCTGTGGATGTCTCTACCTTGGATGGGTCTGGAGCTGCTGTGCAGGCATCAGCTTTTGAGGGTGTATTCAGGCCTACTGACTTGCATATTAAACCAACGCCATCTTCTTCTTTAAGGCCTAAAACTCGATCCATGCTTAGAAAACCAATGCCCAGACCGCATGGACAGGCCCCTATGCCTAAAAACCAAATAAGAATAACTGAAGACCTTATTACTCTAATTAGGGGAAGCCACCCTTCCCCGTCTAAAAGACCTAGGACTGATTTTTCTTTTCTTTCTTCTGATTAGGACTCTGAAATTTCTGATGTTAAGTTGTCAATCTCGCCTTCATTCTTGCTTGATGGGTTCGGAGCCGATCCTCGGCTCCGACTCGGCACTTGCTTTAGCTCGAGAACTCCTTTTACCAGCTCGAGGCAGCCCCATATCCCATGATGCAAGGCAGGAAGTACCCAGATCTCGTTTGCCGCTTCGCTTGGGAGGTCTTCTCTTTACCAGCTCCTGGTAAATAGTTCACATTTGTGATATTTCAAGCCCCTTTTAGTTTAAAACTAATTTTTTGATAGTTTAATTTTAATTCTACCCTTTTTCTGACAGAAATCCCTGTCTCTTTTAAACTTTTTGTTAGTCAATTTTCCCTATCCCATCCCCCCCCCCCTGTTAGGGTGTGTGTGTTGGTGTTTTTTATAAAATACCTCTTGGTATTTGTTTAATTTAATTTTGACTGGTGTGTCTGTGTGTTTTGTGTTTAGGCACCATGTCTAAGGAGAGGGTTTCAGGTTTTAAGACGTGTGACTCGTGCTGTCAGAAGATGTCTCTGACAGACGGTCACACTTCTTGCCTGTACTGTTTGGGCCCTCTTCACCTGCAGGACTCCTGTGCTATTTGTCACTCCTTCAGCCAGAGAGTCCTGCAGGAGAGACGCAACAAGTTGATTCTCAGGGGTCTTCTTAAGCCGGAGGGCTCTCCGGCTAAGTCGGCTCCACAAAATCAACAAAACTGCCAAGGCCCAGGCTTCTGTTCCTAAGCCTGCGGCTCCGACTCTTATTGAGTCGAGATCGCTCTGGCTGGAGCCGATTCTGGATCCACTAAGTTTCGCCCGATGGCTATCGGTGCCGAATCTGTGTTGACCACTTCGATGTCGGCCCGATCGGCTCCGACACCCATGTGGCGTAGGCATCGGTGTCGGCCCGATCGGCTCCGACACCGTTTTTGGTGGCTGTATCGGCTCCGCTGGAGCCGATACATCGAGACGGTCTGTCGGCTCCGAAGTCGGTGCCGACAGGATCAGTAGTATCGCCGATGGCCCATTCCAGGAAGAGGTCGAGGTCTCCTTCCTTGAGCCGATACTTTCGCCCGCCTCTTCTATCGGAGCGAGCGATCGGAGCGGATCTTCAAGGTCATCCAGGTTGTCAGATCATGACCTAGAGAGAGTGGTCAGTAGATTACTCAAGTCACAGGTACTGGCCCAAATGTTACACAGTCCGTCTCAGCAGACGACTGTTGGTCCACACCCGTTACAGTTCCTCCTTCAACTCTATCCCAGAGTTTGGAGTTGGAGTCTTCGGCATGGTTACTGCTACGGCTGGAGGACGGATACCCCTTCTGTTCCTTCAGCCCTACTCTCATCTCCTCTTCCTTAGAGGGATTCGTGGTCGGGCTTCCATGGTCTCCTCCGAGGGGTGAGTGGCATCGACCCTTGTCCGAGCCCGCTTCCCTTGGAGCCTCGGCTGGTGAGCTCTGCTCCGACATCTGCCTCGGAGACTTCCCTTCGGTGGTTCCTGGAGTTCCTAGCTCTTGGAGCGGGTTCTCTCGGACCTGCCTGGGAGGGGAGCATTCGAGGTGATGAGTGTACTGGCCACTAGTATCAGTCAGCAGTCTGTTCCGTAGCTCCTCCCTCTATGGTACCTGTTGACATCTCTGCCACTTCTCTTGCTACAGGACCCAGAGATCCTCCGCCTCAGGTTTCCCCATTGGGAATTTCCCTCTTCCGAGGATTCTCCTGATGTTTCGGGAGGTCCTCCTAGGAAGAGGACTTGTAAGAGGAAGCATGTAGACTCCCGAGTCTGTCACTGGATACTGACTTTGATGAGTCAGAGGGATCCCTAGATCCTCTCTGAGGATGTCTCCTTCTCAGACATCCTAGAACTTCTGAAACAGAGGGGAAACTGGCCCACCAACAATCCCTCTGAGGATGAGTCAGTATACCTAGAGGCGTTTGGATCTCGCCCTCCACCTCCTGGGTGTCTCCGCCTTCGACCCCTTATGCAGGTTATTGCACGAAAGGCGTGGACAGCTCCTGACTCTGTAGAGCCAGTCCCTAGGAGGCCTTCTAAATTTATCACTGCCCCTAGTGACAAACAATTCCTAACCAAGGGTGTCCCCGCTGATGCCATGGTGGTGGCTATGCCACCAAAAGGAACTTGCAGATCCTTCGTGCCCGTCCATCCTCCTAATAAGGACTCTAGGACCATGGATAGGTATGCAAGCGGATGTTTTCCTCAGCGACCTTTGCTATGCTCGCTGAATTATCTTTGTCACTTCACCAGACTCCAGAGAGATATTCTGAAGGAGCTGGGAGAAGTAGTTCAGGATCCTACAGCTGCAGGGGCTCAAGAAAAGATTGCTTCGCAGCTAGGAACCCTCAATTCCATTGCTAACTCCTCCATGCGGCTAATATCTTATGCTGCGGATGGAGCAGTAGAGCCGCAGGCACAGGTGTGGCTCTTAGACGCCAAGCCTGGATGCGGCTATGTGATTTTATGGATCCTTTAAGGCCCTTCACAAATTCTCCCTTTGATGGGTCAGCTTTGTTTGGCCCTCAGGTGAAGGAGACCTTGACCAGGTGTGAGCAGGACGGCAAGACTCTTTCTGCTGTTGGAGTCCGTTTTCCACCCCTTCTAGGCCTTATCCCAAAGGACAGAAAGGTGGGAAAATGTGGTTCCAGAATCCCAAGGAGTCACGCGGATTCACGTGGTCAGTTTACCCCTAGAGGCAGAGGGGTAACAACAACAGATGCCGCTCTAGAGGCAGAGGGGTCCAAGAACCAGGGAAACAGGGAGCCTCTCTCTGATAAGCCCTTTCAGCATCCCTGAGGTGTTGCCCGGCTGTCCCTCCTTGGAGGCAGTCGGGGAAGATTATCACTGTACCCAGAAGCCTGGCATTCCCTCACTCAAGACAGATGGGTACAGTCGATCATATCCAAGGGTTACATAATTCCTTTCGAGGAAAGTCCTTCCCTCAAGTTCCCTTCCAGATGTACCACCCGGTCTAAGGGACATTGCAGAGTTAGAAATCAAAACTACTGCAAAAAAGAGCCATTCAGCCAGTTACAATAGACCATTCAGAGCCCGGAATCTACTCAAGGTTCTTTTTGGTCCCCAAAAAGACGGGAGACTGGAGACCAATATTGGATCTCAGCAGACTCAACAAGTCTGTCAGGAAGACAAGATGGTCACTCTTCAGTCAATTCTGCCCTTCTTACAGAAGGACAACTGGATGTGCTCAATAGATCTTCAGGATGCGTACTATCACATCAAAATTCACACACGCTCCAGGAGATTTCTCCGCTTTCGGCTGGGGTCCAGTCATTTCCAGTTCAGAGCCCTGCCCTTTGGTCTCACTACAGCCCCCAGAGTGTTCACCAAATGCATGGCAGTGGTCACGGCTCACCTGAGACGTCGAGGATTCCAGGTGTTTCCAGATCTCGACGACTGGCTCCTGTCAGCCACCACCAGGCATCAGCTTATACAAGCCAGGGATTACACAATAGACCTTTGTTCTCATTTGGGCATCTCAGTCAACTTCGTAAAGTCATCCTTATCGCCCTGCCAGTCTATTACCTTCATAGGCGCAAACTTAAACACTGTTCGGATGTCAGCTACCCTTACAGAACAAAGAGTTTCAGACATTCAGACTCATGTCAGGATCAATCTGGCCAGCAAGAAAGTACAGGCCAGAATGGTTCTAAAGGTATTAGGTCTCATGGCTGCGCCATTACTCTTCTTCCCTGGCTCGATTCTACATGCGCCTCCTTCAGTGGATGCTGTGCACGCAGTGGTCATACCAACAACTCCCAATGCGCCACCAGATGCTGGTGACACAAACATGCAAAGAACATCTTGCTTGGTGGATCACATCGCCTCAGGTTCACCAAGGCAGGTGCTTTGTACCTCCGTCCCCGGTAGCCACTGTCACCACGGATGCCTCCCTGGTCGGGCGGGGGGGTCATTAGCAGGGCAGGATGGTTCATGGGACGTGGCAACCACTCGTGTACTATCTGCACATAAATGTCCTGGAGATGAGATCAGTGCTTTTAACGCCGCAAGCCCTCAACGACTTTCTTCCTGTAGGGACAATTGCAGTCCACACAGACAACATGTCTGTAGTTTGGTATATCAACAAACAGGGCGGAACCAAGTCCTACCCCTTGTGTCGAAGCCAGACTTTGGCAATGGGCGATCTCCTCTCATCGGTTTCTGGTAGCAACGCATATCCCTGGGAAAACCAACATTATAGCGGACAGATTGAGCAGAGCTATTCTCATGCCTCACGAGTGGTCTCTCAAGCAATCCATAGCGGAAGAGATTTTTCTGGAATGGGGTCGCCCATGTTGCGATCTTTTGCTACTCCCCAAAACAGCAAATGTCCAGACTTTTTCAGCCTCTTCCTCTATCAGGCCATCCCCCAGAGACGCTCTGATCCAGGATTGGCCCCAGGGACTTCTTTATGCCTTCCCTCCATTTCCTCTGATCCCTCAGGTGATCCAGAAAGCTACCGCTTTGAGAGCCAAATTGATTCTCATTGCCCTTACTGGCCTCGACAAGTTTGGTTCCGCTCCTCCATCATCACCTTTGGTGCAGCCGGCATCTGGACCCAGTGCCAGATCTACTGATTCACCAATCCGTCAGCTGCACCGGTCAATACCTTCTCTCAACCTCACAGCATGGTTGCTCCACTTCCTTCCTTAGCCAGGCTTCCTTTGATCTCTAACCCAGTTAGAGATATCATAGTAGCTTCACTAAAATCCTCTACCAGGAGGATTTACACAAGCAAATGGAACGTTTCTTATTGGGCTAAGGCCCAAAATATTGATCCTTTTACTGCCCCTGTTCAGGCAGTTCTGGACTTCTTAGCAGAGATTTTTCATGCAGGCTCCTCCTTCCACAGTCAGAGTTCAGTTGGCTGCTATTTCTAATTTTCATGTCGGGATAGCAGATCATAATATTATGTCCCATAGGCTCTGCAGGGCCTTTTGAAAGGAATTTTCCTACTAAAGCCTCCAATCAGGAATCCTCCTCCTCAGTGGGATCTAAATTTAGTGCTGACATCCTTGATTCTTCCCCTTCGAGCCAGCTGTTTCTTGTTCCCTAAAATATCTTTCTTGGAAAACGTTATTCCTAGTGGCTATTACATCTGCCAGGAGGGTGTCTGAACTTCATGCTCTTCGGTTCGACCCTATTTGATTTTTCACAAAGACAGAGTATCTTTGAGAACTAATCCATCCTTTTACCTAAGGTCGCTTCAAAAACAATCTGAATCAATCCATTGATCTCCTGTATTTTTCCTAACTATTCAGATAGAGCTGAACAAAAGCTACTTTATCTTGACGTCCACCGTCAGCTTAGATATTATTTGGACAGAACAAAAAAATTTAGAAAATCTGATCAACTTTTTGTTTCCTATGGATAATAAAAAAGGCCTTCCTGTTTCTAAAGTGACTTTGTCCAGATGGCTTTCTTCGGTCATCACTGAAATTTTATACGATCAGGGGAAAACAGCTGTGCTCAAAACCTAAAGCACATTCAACTAGGAGTTTAGCTACTTCTACAGCCTTTCAAGCTAGACTGCCTTTGGACACTATTTGTGCAGCGGACACTTGGGCCACTCCTCACACTTTTGTTTCCCATTACAAATTGGACTTGGCCTCCAGGGACAGAGCCAGTTTTGGCTCTACAGTCCTCAAGAGTTTGTTCCATTGAGCCACCCAGGATAGAGGTGCTAGGACGCTGTCCCATCAAGCAAGAATGAAGGCGAGATTGACAACTTAACATTAAGAAGTTATGTACCTACCATAACGCTCCATGTTAGTTGTCTTCTCTCGCCTTCTTTCTTGCGACCTCCCTCCTTCCCCCTGGCCTGGACAGACCTTGTATAAGAAACTTTTATGCTAAAGACCATTCAGACCTGGTCCTTTTTCCATCTGTAAGTTTCTTCTTCCTTTGGGAAGTATTTTATGCTTGGTGTTATTGCCCTTTGTCAACAAACGAGATCTGGGTACTTCCTGCCTTGCATCATGGGATATGGGGCTGCCTCGAGCTGGTAAAAGGAGTTCTCGAGCTAAAGCAAGTGCCGAGTCGGAGCCGAGGATCGGCTCCGAACCCATCAAGCAAGAAAGAAGGCGAGAGAAGACAACTAACATGGAACGTTATGGTAGGTACATAACTTCTTATTTCCTCTGATGACCAGGATTTACCTTTATCTACCTATGAGGATTCTGATGCAGAGGACTCAATTCCCTCTGCTTCTCCCGAGGATTTCTCTTTTCGTGAAACCTTGCATACTCTTAGGAAGCATTTTCACTGGGAAAGCCAGGATTACCCTGACTCTAAAAAGAGGCTTAGGGATTTCTTACTCCTGCCCCAACACAGGCCTTTAGCAATCCCACCTGTACTGGGCATTGTTGATGCCTTCTTGGAATCTAGCCTGGCCCCTGAGTCTACCTCCTGCTCCCAGAAAACCTGATGGGTGTTGCAGGGTTCATGACTCTCACAAGTTCCTCTTTAAAAATCCTACTGCGGATCCCGAGATCATTTCACAGGGACCCAAGGGCATTAAGGCTACTACTGCCAAAAATTCTACCCCCTTTGATAGAGATTCCAGGGCGCTGGATAAGAAGGTATACACATCTGCAACCTTGGCCATTAGAGCCTTAAACTGCAAGTTTCATCTGTTAAAGTAACAGCAGCATATTATTGGATTGCTTAAACAGAAAATGATGATTCCTGACTGTGCTGAAAATAAAGATTTACAGGATTTCATGCATTCTGCTAAACAAGTTGGAAAACGTACTTTGCAATGTGGTTTTGATTCATTAGAGGCATTTTGCAGGGCTGCTGTCACTGGGTCTGTACTTAGAAGGCATTCTTGGATTAAGGAGCAATCTTTGCCAGATCATGTTAAAGCTAAATTGCTGAATGCTCTCTTAAACCAAGACCGCCTGTTTGACAACAAAGCAGAAGTAGTACTTTAAAAGATGGAGGAAGAAGCCAAATCTATGCAAACTGTTAAAGATTTCCTGCAAGTACAGCCTTCCAGATTTAGTAGGCATTGGCCCTCTAAGAATTGATCTTTTCCTGCTTTTCCAGGCCTGCTCAGTTCAAACGCAGAACCAGCAGAACACCTGGGCCTCAGTCACAAGGTACTCACAGGACTAAGCAGTGGGAGGTTCCCACTTCCAAAGCAAGGAAGTAAGACTCCCCCCTGTTGTAAACTGTCTCAATGACTTAACTTCAAAACTTCCAAGCCCTGCACAACTGACTGTTCTATTAGGGGGAAAGATTGCCCTGCAGGAAAAACATTGGGAACTCATTACCCAGGACAAATGGGTTTTAAATATAGTTTCCCCAAGGATATAGATTCCACTTCCACTCCTTAACCCCAAATGTTTGGCTAGATCTACCCCCAAATCAGTGGGCAGAGGCTGAAAAGCAAGTGTTCTCTCTGTCAAGCATCAGGGCTATTCAACCTGTCCCAGAAGAAGAAAGGGGACAAGGTTTCTACTTGAGACTTTTCCTGGTGCCCAGGAAAGACGACAACTGGTGTCCTATCCTGGACCTGTCTATCCTAAACACATTTTTGGTGATCACAAAATTCAAGATGCTAACTCTTCAGCTGCTTCCTTTGCTAGACAAAGATGCCTGGTTGGCAACACTGGATTTAAAGAAAGTCTACCTGCACCTCCTGATAAGGGAATCTTGCAGAAGATACCTATGCTTAAAAGCAGGCTACATGCACTGTCAGTTCTCTGCACTGCCCTTTGGATTATCTACTGCACCTAGGGTATTCGCAAAGTGCCTAGCTCCAGTCATTGCATTTTGCAGGCAAAGAAATATTCAGATATACCCGTACCTGGACGATTGTATAATTCAGGCAGAAAGCCAGGACATACTATTGAATCGTCTCTCATTTGTACAGAAATTGCTAACTTCTCTGGGGTACACACCATAAACGAAAAGAAAAAATCAATGATTCCTATCATACCTTCTCTACAGATAGTTCCTTTAGTGGGCAGAGGCCATTCACTGTACCCCCTGCCACCCAAACCCTAACAGACGCATCAGACTATGCATGGGGGGGCTCACTTGGCAAGGAAGTGCATTCAGGGCAAATGTAACCCAAGTCAAATGCACCTGTATATCAATCAAAAAGAAATGTTCTCTGACGGTCTTAGAGGACCACATTCTTCCAGGACAATTAATGGTAAAGACCGACAACACCACTGTTGTGGTACATAAACAAGCAGGGGGGAACCCACTCATACCCTCACTGCAGGCTAGCCATGGCTCTGTGGAACACAGCCTTGAGCTACCAAGTGCACCTGCAGGCTCAATTCCTGCCAGGAAAGCTAAATACACTGGCAGACGAACTAAGCAGAAATATCATGGACCCACACAAGTGGAAACTGGAACTAAAGATGTTTAACATGTTGAGAAATGAGGGAGCCCAGAGATGGACCTGTTTGCCTCCCCCCAGAACTACCAATTGGACAAATTCTGCACAAGGACTCCCCACAAACAAGCTTGGAAAGTGGATGCCCTGTCCTTCACCTGGGAAAACCTGTCAGTTTATGCCTTCCCCCTCTGCCTCTCCTCGGTACTACTAAAGATCAAACAGGACAAACCAAGGACAATACTGATTGCACCAGACTGGCCACGCCAACACTGGTACCCCCTTTTGCACAGTGCATCACTGCTGGCTCCATGGCACCTGCCTCAGACCCCTGTCATGCTGTCCCAGCAGGAGGGCCAGATTCTGCACCCACAGCTTTAAACTCTGAACCTGGCAGCCTGGCTAGTTACCTGAGCTCTCCGTTACCATCTCTCAGTAAGCAAGTGATGGAGGTCATTCTGGAGGCAAGGAGGCCTAGTACTAGGAAATCCTATGCTGAAAAATGGAAAAGATTCTGTTCCTGGAACCAAACTCAGGGAATGGGCACAGCAGCGCCCAATTTACCTCAGATCCTTCAATACTTAATTGAGAAGCTTCACAAGGGCCTTTCCTTTTCCTCCTCCAAAATTCATGCCTCAGCCATTTCAGCTCATTACAACACAAGCACCCCCTCTTCTCTCATCCACTGCTGAAGCAGTTCCTCAGAGGGGCTAAAAACTTAAGACCACCCAGGAGAACCCCCAACTCTAGCCTGCGACCTTAACTTTGTATTGGAAAAACTCACTCTACCTCCTTTTGAGCCAGCTGCAAATGCAGAGTTGAAATTCCTTTCTTGGAAAACAGCCTTCCTTTTAGCCATCACTTGAGCAGGAAGGGTGTCTGAATTACAGGCCCTCATGGCAGTGGAGCCGTTCATCATCTTTAATGCGGACATGGTGTCCCTCAGGACCAATCCCTCCATGCCCAAGGTGGTATCCAGTGTGGCTCTTAATCAGTCCATTCATTTGCCAAACTTCTTTTCTAATCCACAGAACAAAGGGGAACGAATACAGCACTCTTTGGACGTGTACAGACAACTTAGATTTTACTTGGACCGGACTAAACCTCTCAGGAAATCTGAACTGCTGGTTGCATTTGCTGCAGGGGCAGAGGGGGAAGGCCCATTTCAAAGCAAACCATTTCTAAATGGATAGGCCATTGCATTCATTTCTGCTATAAGCACCATGGAAAACCTACCCCACAGGGGATAAGACCACATTTAACCAGGGCTTTGTCTACCTCTACAGCCTTTCTCAGAGGTGTCCATATTAGGGACATCCTAGAAGCTGCTACCTGGAGTTCTGTAGATACCTTCACCAAGCATTAGCATTTGCCAATTTCTTTCTAAATCCAGAGCTGGCTTTGCCACTGCAGTATTGCAGGGCCTTATAGCTGGTCCTAATGCTTTCTAATTTCCTCTTCCCATCTTTAGCTTTGGGAATCTACCCAATTGTATTGATTGCAACAGTGAAACACTAAGAACATAGTACAGTTGTGTACACTTACCATAAATGTAGATGTTAAGAGTGTATTCACTGTTAGTCCTAGTTAACCTCCCTCCAGCCCCCTGACTTCTATTGGCTATACCTCTCTTCTTGTTTGTTTACTATGCTTAAAGCTTTTTGGTGTATTTGCTTATTTGTTGGAGGTGTAACCTTGTATATATAATTGCTTCCCATTATGGGGGCACCTGATATTTGGGGCAAGAAAAACTGATGTAATGGCATCTGCTGCATGCTTTATACCCCTGACTACCTGATGTCATGGAAGATGAGACTGCAACTGATGCAGGACCCAAGACTTTGATAATCAGGACTGAGGGCTACTGCAAGCAGATAACCCAAATGTGATGACTGCAACAGTGAATACACTCTAACATCTGCATTTATGGTAAGTGTACACAACTGTACTTTTTTTAGACTCATCATAAATGTGTCCACATCTCGAAACCTTACTAAGTTAGGTGTCAATTTAATGAACTTCTGAGCACCAAATTCAGCTTGGGGTTCTCTTGGTAGTGTCCTCTCTGAATGTACCAAGTACTGATTCAACAACCTCTCCTGTCTGTGGTACCAGTCTGTCCATTGGATACAAATGCCCTGGATCTGACCTATGTTTGTGCGCCTTTGTCTAAGCTGACAGTTCTTCCACTTCAACACTGATGGTATCCTTGTCTCATTCGACTCCGCAATCTGCTCTAATCAGTAAGAGTCTTTGAGCTAAATCATCTGTGCCAAGAGTCTCGGCAATGGGTTGACTCCGAAGTTATTGGAGCAGTCTCTGTCCCACTCAGGGTTCTGGACCTTGACAGCTCAGATGTGAGGTCTCTCTCTGGGAAGAGTACCATTGGGACTGAAGTTACTTTCTGTTTTGTGCAGGAGGGGATCCTCCTCGGTACCAATGGTGGATGTCCTTCATGGATGCATCTGCAGTCATAACAACTGGGTTGTCCTGTCGTCAGGCAGCCCTTCGGTCGGCCGGATTCCAAAGTCCGGGTCCGGCTTCGGCTGATGTCGCACTTCACCCGACGTCATCTCTGCTGGTCTTCGGGTATAAAGGCATCAGCCAACACCATTTTCCTCAGTCTTTCTTGCCGCGGCTTCAAAGCAGAAGCTGTTCGCAAGTGCCGGTCGGTCAGATCCAGAGATTACTACTACCGAATACTACTTCGAAGACTTCTAAAAGCTAAGTACCCCGTTGGGGACCCTTTCTTGCCTCAGCCGATGTCAGAAAAAGTCAATAACTGTTTAACTTGTGGGAAACAAATACCTCATAAAGATTTCCACTCTTACTGTTTGCCTTGTTTAGGCCCAGACCACGACGTAGCAGCCTGTTCGGCCTGTGCCTCATTCAACCGACGAACGCTTAGGCGTCGGTCGGAGTTTGCTGAACAGTTTTTCGGCTCAGATTTTGCGTACATTATGCCGTCGGATCCTCCGACTACCCAAATTGTTAAAAACGCAAAGAAGACCGACACTCGCGGTCCACGGTTTCGCCGAAACCATGGTTAAGCAAACATGAGTGTCTCTGTTTCGGCGAAACCGAGAAAACTAATCAAAGTACAGCTGAATCAATGACTACTACTGAGGTTCCTGCTACCTTACTTGAATCGGCCTCAGAAATTTTACCTACAACAGTGGTTACTAGTGACTTATCAGACACCATCCTTTTGGATGTCTCTACCCCAGCACGTGGTGCTGCTAGGCCTCCTGCAGCCATGTCTATTAAGGCCTTTGCCAGGGCTAAAGCAGCCAAATCTACTAAATCAGTGCCTGTTAAACCCCCCTCAACCAGGCCTACTTCTAGTTCACAAATGCTTACTCTGGCAGAAGATTTAATATCTTTAATTAGGGGATCTCAATCTCACCCAGACAGGGCCTCTCAGCCCCCAGAAAAGAGACCTAGAGCAGAGCCCCCCGAACCTGTGTCCTCTGATGATTCTGCGGATGACTCGGATATTACAGACCAGCCAGAGGCTCCTTTCTCCAATTATGAAGACTCAGATGCTTGAAGAATCCATTCCAGCTGCTTCTCCACCAGAAGAATTCTCCTTTGGGGAAACCTTACATGCCATGCGAGAACAATTCCAATGGCAGGAACAGGATTTCTCAGATTCCAGAAAAAGACTTAGGACTTTTCTGCACCTTCCACAACACAGGCCCTTAGCTATACCTCCTGTCCTCTCTGTTGTGGACGATGCATTTAATGATGTCTGCACTGCACCAGATTCCTTACCTCCAGCCCCTGCCAAACCAGATAGATTTTACAGGGTACCAGACACTCATCATCACCTATACAAGGCCCCACTTGCAGACCCCGAAACTATATCCCAGGGGCCTAAGGCAGTAGCCTCGACCACAGCAAAAAACCATATTCCTTCTGAAAGGGAAGCCAGGTCTTTAGACAGATGGGGCAAAAAAGTTTACACCTCAGCTACTCTCTCAGCTAGAGCTTTAAACTGTCAGTTTCACATGATACAATACCAAGAGTTTATGCTTTATCAGTTAACTAAAAAGCTATCCTCTGATGACTCTATAGATAAGAAATATGTATTAGAAATGGTAAATAACATCCAACAGGTTAGTAACCATTCCTTAAAATGTGGCTATGATGCACTGGAGGCTTCATTTAGATCAGCCATGACTGGCACAGTGATAAGAAGACATGCATGGCTGAAGGAACAGGTCTTACCGGATCATGTTAAAGCTAAGTTATTAGATGCTCCTATGGATAAGGCCAGTTTGTTTGGTACACCTGCCCAGCAGGTAATGAAGAAAATGGAAGAAAAGGCAAAATCTGTACAAACGGTTAAAGATTTCTTGCAGGTTCAGCCCCCAAGGTTTAGCAGGAACTGGCCTGCCAAAAATTGGTCCTTTCCTGACTCCAATAGATCCCAAAGGGGCAGGAATAGACGTCCCAGAGGCAGAAATCAATCCAGAGGGGGTGCCTACAGAGGACGACAGTGGCAAGGTAATAACAGAGGCACAGGCACAGCCACTACCACTACAACAGCACAATCACAGTGACTTGATTCTAACTCCGCCTACCAGGGAACAAATAGCAGCACCATTAGGCGGAAAATTAACCTTATTTTCGAAGAACTGGCACTATATCACAAAAGACAAGTGGATTTTGCAAACCATAGACCAAGGTTACCGGTTCCACTTCCACACTTTACCAGTCAAAAGAGGAATGCCAAACCTGCCTCCAAATCAAAAAACAGAAGCTCTACAGCAGATAATGCAATTAACAAAGATGAGAGCTGTGGAAAGAGTACCAAGAACAGAACAAGGCAAAGGATTCTACTCCAGACTATTCCTAGTTCCAAGAAAGGAAAAAAGTTGGAGACCTATCCTCGACCTGTCCACCTTAAATACATACATCATTGTCCCAAAATTCAAAATGCTGACCCTACAGCAACTTCTTCCCATGCTGGGCAAGGAGTGTTGGCTGGTAACTCTAGATCTCAAGGAGGCATACCTGCACGTCCCCATTTGACCAATTTGCAGAAGATACCTCAGATTTCTTGCAGGTTCAGAGCACTATCAATTCTCAGCATTGCCCTTTGGCTTATCTACTGCGCCCAGAGTATTCACAAAATGCCTGGCATCAGTAATCGCCCACTGCAGACTACAGGGAATCCAAATTTATCCATACCTGGACGACTGCCTGCTACAAGGGGACAACAAAAGCAAGCTGACAACAGATTTACAAAGGGTCATTTACTTGCTACAAGCACTGGGATACACAGTCAATTTACAAAAGTCAAGGCTGATACCATCCCAAACAAGGACATTCTTGGGCTGAATTGGACACAGTAAAGCAAATGGCATTCCTAACTGCAGAAAAACAAAAGATCTCCCTCTTTACTTCTTGGCACTAACAAGACAGAACAAGCTAACAGCAAGAAAAGTTCTGCAGGCCTTGGGCTTCATGGCATCATGCATAATCTTGGTTCCACATGCCAGACTACATATGAGAAAACTACAGTGGTACCTAAAGAATTTATGGTCACAACACAGGCACAGCCTAGAAGCAGAAATACCACTAATCCCATGCCTAAAACAGGAGTTCCTATGGTGGGCTCAAGCATGCCAGTCAAACCCAGGCCTACCCTTTCACAACTATCAAGCAAGCCAAACCATCACAACAGACTCCTCAGACCTAGGATGGGGGGCTCACATGCTGGACAAATGCGCATAAGGAGTGTGGACGCAGGACCAGCTTCACCTGCACATCAACCTAAAAGAAATGCTGGCAGTAAAACTGGCAATCCAAAAATTCAGACCATTTCTCAAAGAAGGCCATTTGATGATAAGGACAGACAACACCACAGTCATGTGGTACATCAACAAACAGGGAGGCACTCATTCATCCCCCCTATGCAGAATGACTTTGGACCTTTGGAACCTGGCACTCAGCTACAACATCCAGTTACAGGCATTATTTGTACCGGGAAAGGAGAATACTCTAGCAGACATGTTAAGCAGAACCACCTCGGATGCTCACGAATGGATGCTACACCGGACATCTTCAAGACCATCTCAAAGAAATGGGGAATGCCACAGATAGATCTATCCGCTTCCCTCTCAATCACCAGCTCAAAAATTCTGCACAAGGACATTCCACCCACTTGCATGGAAAGTGGATTCGCTCTCCTTCAGCTGGAAAGGTCTGACAGCATATGCATTCCCACCTCTTCCCTTGATACACAAGGTAGTACTAAAAATCAAGGAGGAACGTCCAAGGATAACCCTGATAGCTCCAAACTGGCCAAGACAACACTGGTACCCATTGCTGAGGAGCATGTCTCGGGACAAAATGTGGTCAATACCCTGATGCCTTTGATGTTAACTCAGAACAACTACAGCATCATGCATCCAAACCTAAAAACGTTGCAACTGACTGCATGGAACATCACATAGCAGCAACAAATCCAGAACTTTCCCAAAGGGTTAAAGACATTATCCTTGAAGCCCGCAGACCTTCAACAAGAAGGAACTATGCAGGAAAATGGAAAAGGTTTGTCATTTGGAGTGCTGAAAGAGGAAAAGATGTGTCGAATATAGATATTGCTAACATTCTGGAGTATTTGGCAGAGCTTCTACATACAGGCCTGTCCTATTCCTCCATCAAGATACATGCATCAGCTATTTCAGCAGAATACAGCTTTGATCCACCTGTCTTTTCACATCCTTTACTCAGGCAGTTCCTCAGAGGGATCAAGAATGTAAAACCTCCTAGGAAACCACCATTGCCAGCTTGGGATTTGAACTTTGTGCTGGAAAAGTTGACACTCGCGCCTTTTGAATCAGCAGCAACAGCAGACCTGCAGCATCTATCGTGGAAAACTGCTTTCCTACTGGCAATAACCTCAGCAAGGAGGGTTTCTGAACTTCAGGCCCTAATGGCAGTACAACCCTTCCTAATCTTTCACCAAGATAGTGTCCATGAGGACTAATCCTACATTTATGCCTAAGGTGGTATCCAGAGTGTCTTTAAACCAGGCAATCCACCTACCTACCTTCTTCCCCAACCCACAAAACAGAGGGGAAAGAATGCTGCATACCTTGGATGTACATAGACAGCTACGCTACTACCTGGACAGAACAAAAAGTAACAGAAAAACTGACCAGCTTTTTGTAGCCTATGCAACAGGAAGGGAAGGAAAAGCTATTTCCAAATAGACAATCTCCAAATGGATAGGAAATTGCATACGATTCTGTTACTCCTTCCATGAAAACCAATTCCACAGAACATAAGGCCTCATTCTACAAGGGCAACAGCCACTACCACAGCCTTCTTACGAGGAGTGGCAACCAAGGACATTATTGAGGCGGCTACTTGGACCTCCGTGCATACATTTGCCAAACATTATAATTTACCTCTGTATTCCAGATCCCGAGCAGGGTTTGCCACTGCTGTACTGCAAGGGATCCTAACCACACCATAATCTATTCTTCCTCCTCCCCTAGTTGGCTATGGTATTCTACTCAGTTGTTATGACTGCAGATGCATCCATGAAGGACATAGTACAGTTTTGTACCTACCATAAATGTAGATGTCAGAACTGGATAGCATCTGCAGTCAGGATTACCCTCCCTCCTTCCCCTCTGTGGTACTCCTAGGGTATTTACCCTCCTAATAGCTAGCTGGTGGGGGGAAGTCTCTTATGGTGTATTTGTTTGTATATATGTACATACATGCTTATTTTTTGTGTTTGCCTTCTATCTTTTTGGAAACATTGACATTTACCCAAAATTTAGCCTTCCAAGAGGGCAACTGGCATCTGGGGCAAGAAACACTGAGGAAAATGGCGTCGGCTGATGCCTTTATACCCGAAGACCAGCAGAGATGACGTCGGGTGAAGTGCGACATCAGCCAAAGCCGGACCCGGACTTTGGAATCCGGCCGACCGAAGGGCTGCCTGACGACAGGACAATCCAGTTGTTATGACTGCAGATGCTATCCAGTTCGGACATCTACATTTATGGTAGGTACAAAACTGTACTTTTCAGCTTTTGAGGCCTTTAAAGGGATTTTGGCTGTACAAGAAAAAAGGCAGTACCACTCAGCCCAGCTCCAACCCAGACTCTAGGATTTTGCTGCTGCTTCCCTTTATTTTGACAGGGATTTTGGCTGTACAAGAAAAAAGGCATTACCACTTCGCCCAGCTCCAACCCAGACTCGAGGATTTTGCTGCTGCTTCCCTTTATTTTGACGGGGCAATCGGCACCACAGGCTACTGAGATAGTTCTCTACTCGACTTCCCAGTCTGATTCCAACCCTCATGACTACTCAGCAGTTCAGGTTCACACAAAACAGATGTCCAGAAGAAAGTACATAGACTCTTTCCCAGACTTATTCAGAGAAGTCATGGATTTGGGTGAAGATGAAGGCTCCCATTCCTCTTGGAAGACTTGACAATCTGTGAGATATTAGAATTAATGAAGCAATGGTGGTGGTGGGGGGGGGTGGAGTCTTCTACAAATGACCCTTCACTGGATGAATCCGTGTTTTTGGAGACCTTCAGTTCCAGCTCTACTTCATCCTGGGTAGTATTGCCCTGTTTGATCCCCTGATTTACCTTGTAGCTCAGTGGGCTTGGAAGGACCCCGACATGGTAGAACTAATATCGGAGAAGCCAGTTAGGATCTTGGCAGCACCCAAAGACAGGAAGCATTGGAGCAGAGGTCCACCAGTAGATGCCATGGGAGTAGCAGTGGCCACCAAGGAGGAATTACTGGAGAAAAGTTCCTATGTCCACCCCCCCCCCCCCAAAAGAGAGTCTAAGGCATTGGACGGGTTGTGGAAGTGGACATATGCTTCTTATCCCTTCGAGCACTGAACTGTTTGGCTCATGTAATCTGACAGGAACAATCAGCACCACAGGCTATGGAGACGGCTCATTACGCGAGTTCCCAGTCCGAATCCAACACTCATGACCACTCAGCAATTCAGGTTCACACAAAACAGATGTTCTAAAGAAAGTACATAGACTCTTCCCCAGAGTTATTCAGAGAAGTCATGGATTTGGATGGTGAAGGCTCCCCTATGTTCTTGGAACACGTGACCATCTGTGAGATCTTAGAATTAATAAAACAATGAGAGTGATACTCTACAAATGACCCTTCACTCTGGAATCTGCTCCTAATCCATGTGAAGCAGAGTTCTGCCCTAATCCAATTACAGTGCAACTTGGACAATTGGATGGGAAACCGGAAATTCATCCCTGGTTTGGCACCTATGCCTCTAATGCAAACAGGTAACTTGTAAGTGATTCTTTTCCCAGGCCCATGCTTACACTTATCAAGGGTATCAGAACTTGTCAGAGATTTAGGATGCATGGCTAGGCTTAAAAAGGCCCTTGAGGTCATTAGTGTAGTAAACACCTGTGAACCTATGATTCCAGAGGGACTTGAATAAGGAGATCTCTGTTTCTGTCAGGTAACTTGTCTGTGGCCTTCCAGAAGACACTGAACTCCCAGCTCTCTGCATTAGTCTGTATTGAATGTTACCATGTGACTGCTGTCTAATGCAGCTGATATTTTTAGCAAGGGCAGGTGGCACCGGTATTACTGTACACTGGCATGCTTGGATCTGACTTTGTGGAAAATTTTAAGATGTCCTGCATTAATGCCCTGTTTGCTAGGTTCACACTTTTTGGGCCAGAGGTAAGTGATACTAATCGGGAGTCTGCAGGATGGTAGAACCCTGTCTGCTGTGGGAATTAATTTCTCCATCCCCTCAAAGGATCTTTAGGAAACAAAAAGAGGCTGCAAGATGTGGTTCCACAAATCACAGGGATCTGATGATGTCCTTTTCATTCTTCCTCAACTGATGGTTAGGGATCTGATCCTCTGATCCAATTCTGCCATGTACTCCAAACTTCAGATCCAGCTCTTCCCTCTACTCATAATGCCCTACTTCCATCCCCATTACTTCAGATCTCATTTGCCGCCATCACAGACCGATCCAGCTTTTTCTCTCAAGCTTTAAAAGTTGTTTTTGAGTTAATTCAACCTTGTTTTAACCTAATCTTAAACTTTACTTATCCTCCCTCTTAGTTAATTTTGCAAGTCGTTAGTAGCAGAAAAATATTTAAATGCTTCTGTCTCTTTTTTTTTCTACTATTCTGCTGAGTAGTAAATCTTGGGTGGCACAGTGGTTAGCATTGTCACCTCACAGTAAGAGGTTCTCCTGTTCATTTCTTGGCTGGGGTGCCTTCTCTGTGGAGTCTGCATGTCCTCCATGCGTTGATGTGGTTTCCGCCTTCATTCCGAAG